>NC_057712.1:72892551-72901352 GCF_004010195.1 Chiloscyllium plagiosum
TTGTGTCATACCAAAATTATTCTTTTATATTCTTTCACCAGGATGGCCCACCTCACTCTTTGTTCCTTAGATCTTCAAGCATTCTGCTGGTTTTGTTCTTTTCAAACAAGAAATGAGCTTTTACAAGCATTCATATTAGTTCATCATGCTCTTCACAGTTATAGCTGCTTTATTCTCTGTCTTAAAAGCAGCTGTTCCTTTTCTGTGCCAATTTATATAGCGTCTTTGGTTTGCAATAGATTTAGAATTTGTTTCTAACCCCATGACATTTAGCTCATATCAGTCTGCTCCAGGCACAGTTTGACTATAATCACTATCCCCCTCTCACGAACACTCTGTTTCACTTTAAATTAAAATTTTAAAATGTAAAGTCCTATGTCTGTGGCGAGTTTATGATGTGTGCAGAAGTTATTGTGTTTGGATTTCTTTTATTGTATAAAATTGATTTTCTTGCTTATCAATATAAATTGAGCACTTTTCTTAAAATCTCTTTTTAAGAATCCAAATTTAACTCAAAAACCAGAAATGGTTTGCTTTGGATCATTGTTTTATATAGCTGGTTAAGTTAAAGGGTGAGATTTCCTGAAACATTTTATATAATTTCCTTCCATAGAGATCAATGGAGACTGGGTCACTGAATGTATTCAAGGCTGAGTTAGGCAGATTTTTGATCATTAAGAGAACAAAGCATCATAGACAGCAGGCATGAAAATGGAGTTAAGGTCATGATCAGATCAACCATAATCATATTGAATGGTGCAAGAGGTTCAATGGGCCCAATAGCCTACACCTACTCCTTTTTCATGAGAACCTTAACATCCACAAAATAGCCTACAAGATTAAATTCTGTTAAAAAGCAGAAAGAAGTATTAAATATTTGTAAATATCACAAAGTGATATTATTTTCCTAGATTTGATTTCAGTTAAATTCTTGCACTTTTAAGAGAGTGTTTAGTCTTCAAATGTAATTAGTTTTAAGGTTGGACTAAGTCTTGACAATAATCTTTAGTCATGATATTGTTTATTTCTTATGTAACTAGTTTAGACTTCTTCAAAGTTAACAGCGATAATATGATCAAGCTAGCATTGATTGTTTTGTTTTGCAGAAAATTGCTAATGCATATACATTATATATTCACTCAAGTTAAGCCCTTTTTATCAACATGCATTACATTGGACTTTGTGATATTTACAAATATTTAATACTTCTTTCTGCTTTTTAACAAGGTTAGTTAATTTAATCTTGTAGGCTATTTTGTGGATGTTAAGGTTCTCATGAAAAAGGAGTAGATGTAGGCTATTGGGCCCATTGAACTTCTTGCACCATTCAATATGATTATGGTTGATCTGATCATGACCTTAACTCCATTTTCATGCCTGCTGTCTATGATGCTTTGTCCTCTTAATGATCAAAAATCTGCCTAACTCAGCCTTGAATACATTCAGTGACCCAGTCTCCATTGATCTCTATGGAAGGAAATTCCTCCATATTGCCATCTTAAGTGGAAAACCCTTATTTTTAAACTGTGCTGTCTAAATTTGTCAAGTGCCAGGCTTCAAGGAATTCTCTGGCATGTCTCTGTTTTGCCTGTGCTTGGATGGTTACACCATTCTTTTTGAATACACAGTGTTGGTGATTTTCCTGGGCTCTGTATAATTCCTCTGCTGCAGTGTGTTGGCTCGTTGAAATAATGTTCTGATGCAGCTTTGTTGTGAATGTTGGGATGATTGTTTCTGTGGTTCTTGAACATCCACAAACGAAGCTGCATCAGAACATTATTTCAACGAGCCAACACACACTGCAGCACAGAGGAACTACGCCGAGCAGAGGAAAATCACCTATACCGTGTATTCGAAAAGAAAGGGTACCCAATGAACACAGTCTGCCGATTTCTCAGCAACAAACCCAAACAAGCAGGCAAAACACATCCAGAAACCCTTGCCACTCTCCCATACATTAAACACATGTCAGATATGATTGCCAGACTACTCAGACCCCTTGGCATCATGGTAGCCCACCAACACACTAAAACAGCATCAAATGAACTTGAAAGACCCTATATAGACAACAAGCAAAACTTTTGTCATTTACAAAATACCGTGCAAGAACTGTAACAAACACTACATTGGATAAACAGGCAGAAAACCAGTGACCAGGATACATGAACACCAACTAGCCATAAAACGACATGACATTCTCTTACTAGTGTCCTCACATACAGATAAGGAAGGACAACACTTCAACTGGGACAACACATCCATTTTAGGACAAGCCAAACAGAGACATGCACGAGAATTCCTAGAAGCATGGCATTCCAACCGGAACTCTATCAACAAACACATTGAGTTAGACCCCATCTACCACCCCATAAGAAAAAAAAACAGGAAATGACATCATCACAGGAAATGACATCACCAACCCAAACATAAATAGAAAGCAGGAATCATGTACAGTGCTTCGCCAGGAGCCCACTGAAGATATTACCTAGTAGGGTGACAAAACGTCCGGAAATGAACCTTCCAGCTCAGCGAGCAAACCTACATCCAGAACCTCAATCTGAACTACAAATCGTCTCAAACCTCATGAAGTGAAAGTCTGTAAGAAACTAGATATGGTAGATGAATACCATTGACTCTAACAATAGTTAGTTATTACCCAGTACATTCAATTTGGAAAAAGGAAACCTATTATTTTGTCCATGTATGATTTTGCTTGATCAAAGGATTTTGCTGATTTTTGTACAAGTGTGGGCAATTGTGTTAGGTGGTAACTAGTATGCTGCCCCAATGAGAATGCACCAGCTCACACTGAGGCAAGTGCGGGTGAATATCTCATTCTATCATGTGGCTCTACATTGGTTATTCAGGAAAATCATCTTATTGTGGCATGTCAGTGGGGTTGAATTTAAGGGCTTTCAGAAGGTAATCCCTTTTCACCAAGGTGTCTCTTACCAAATATTTGCTGTTAGGAAACTCACCACATTTCTTACCGGCAAGGGACACAGGTGATTAAAGTGATGGTAAATTGTGTTCAGTTGGTCATTAATTGATCATTTCGAGTCTTAATTACTTGTGAGAAAGCTGCCCCTGGAGCTTCTCACTGAGTACTTTAATTTCAGAGGTGGCAAGGAGGGGGTGAGTTTCTCTCCAGGACCAACTTTCCTAATGAACTAGGAGTACTATTGCTCCAGAGACTCTGGTAATGTTCTTGGGGACCTAGGTTCAAATTCTGCCATGGCAAATGGTGGACTTTGAATTAAATAAACCTGGAATAGAGAATCTAATGATAACCAAAATACATGTATAGTTTGTCAGAAAAAAAACTCCGTCAGCCGTATAGAATGCTTATTTTTGAATGATATTTTAATTGACCAAACATTTTGGTAGACATGCCTTATAAATAGTCTTTTATAGTGAGCGAATGCAATGTGCTACACCAATTATTTTAATCTCTAAGATGTAGTAGCACACAATGTGTTTATGTTATATTAATACCATTGTATTAATCATTTGCAGAAAGGGAAATAAGTTGTTGGGTAATATTTGACAGTTGATAATAGCTAGTATAAATAATCAAGTAGCTCACCGAGTATGAATTGCATTACCGTTGATGTTCAGTGGCTTAATTTCCTTGAACCTTTTTATTTATCGTGTGCTAATTCATCTGGAATGCTTGCTATTGCCAGTGAAATGAAAATTGAGTATTGATATTTGAAGTTAATGCAACCTACCTGCATGTCTGTGAAGGTATTTTCTTGCAAAAGACACATGCATCACTAAAATCTGTTAATTTTAAAACATTCTATAGATATTGCATGGCACAAAGAAAATTGTGCTTATATTTTCAAATGAGCACTAAGAATATAAAATTACTTGCGTTTTCCTTCACAGTAATAATTTATACTGTTACTCAGATGAATTTTAGAGTCAAGCTGTGATTGAGATGCTTCATTTAATAGTGCATTGTGTGTAAGTCCACTTGGTACAGTAATATCTTAGTTTCTGTAGCCCTTTTTGTGATCCTCTCTTTCTGGGTTTGATATATGCCCATGTTCCACTTTCCACGCAGCAGTCAATATAAATGATACCTTCCCATCACATGCTCTAAAACATGCTGAATTCCATGGTCTAAAAAAATTGCCCTTTTTTTGGACCCTCCCTTCACTATTAAAAGAATTACTCACCATTCTACTCAACCTCTTGTTCCCTTAACCACCCTAAATCATGTCATTATTGACATCCCACAAAGGATTTCCATCTTACATTTTCCTCATCCTCTTTCCCACTTCCCTCAGTTGTTTTTCACCTCCTATCCTCCAGTCCTTTCCATTGTCACCTTTCTCATTTGTCTTTGTCTCTCTTGCCAGTATGCTTTCTCTTTCCTCCCCCACCCTTAAATCCCCTAATTTCCTCCTCTTCCTTGTTCACTTATTTTCTTCAACTATTCATTTATTCCTCGTATCCTCTAACCTTGCTTGATAAGATTACTGCACTTTATGTACAGTGCTATAAGAAATTGAATCGTGCTTAATTTTAATGCTGTGAAGTGTCAAACATACAGTTTAATTATCCTTAAATAGATGTGCACAAAGGTCATATAAATATGGTAAGCAGCTACTTATGGGAGGTCTTAAAAGTCGATTAAATCGCAGCAAATTGAAACTGCCTCAGATTATTTTAAGACTGAAGAATATGTCTGTTTTAATTAATACCAAAATGAGCTTGTCTTATAGCTGACCTGCAGAAAAAGAAAAAAATAGTGATGTACCAAAACAACAGTGCTAGTTGCAATGCTGAAAAATCTATGAGAGGGACTCAGTCGATGAGATATTTTTCCCCATCATCTTTGTATGGTATTTTACATATACTATAATGGTAATATCGTATTGGGACTCCATTATAGTTTGAAACAATTGCATTCATGAAACATGATTTTATTATGGAAAGAAAGAACAACAATTATATAGTGCTTTTCAAATGTCCTAAAGTCCTTTACAGCTAATTATTCTTGAATGAAGTCAGTGTAGCAAACACAGCTGCCACTACTTTCTGTTTGATTTTGGAATGAGGGTGTTGCTGGCTAGGTCAGCATTTATTACTCATCATTAATGGCCCAGAGTACAGTTAAGAGTCAACAACATTGCTGTGAACCTGGAGTTGCATGTAGGCCAAACTAGGTATGAATGTCAGATTCCCTTGCCTAAAATACATTAGTGAATCAGATGGCTTTTATGAAATCGACAGTGGTTATGTGGTCATGATTATTTTGGGTTTTATTCTGGGTTTTTATTGAATTCAAACTTCACCATCTTCCAAGTGTGATTTGAACTCCTGTTCTTAGAACGTTAGGCTGTGTTTCTGGATTACTGAAGAAGTGAGATTATCACTCTTCTTCACACAGTAAGGTAACTTCTCAGTGCTATTTAAAATTTTTCATCAGATCTTTTGCATTCTTATTTTCGTTAGTGCATTAATCAGTATTGCAGAAAATAACTTGAAATTGAATAACAAAAGGAGACCGTAACAAAGCAATTTTTCCCTTTTTGTCTGGAGTTTCCTACTGAATCAATTACACTGCACTAGTTTCAGGGGATTATTACCTTGTGGGAAAACTGGAGAGGTATTGTAAATGCAATAGGTTATGTTTTCTTGAATTCAAAGTGTTAAATTTTGATTTACTGATTTTTCTGTCCCCCGATCCAGATTCAGTTTAATAATTGACCTACAAATAACAGAACTAAGACAAAAAATGCAGGTTTGCACGGATCACAGCATGACAGCCAATTATCCAACTATTGTCACTTATATCTCACACAAAGTACTAACTTTGATTACTCAAGTCTCACGCAGTAGTGTATTACTCCATGTTACGAAGTGGTTATATGCTACAATACAATTCAAGTTCTGCAGATGGTAGGACGTTGGATTTCCAAAAAAAAATTATTCTATTACTAAAGATAATCTCAGTTCTTAAGGAGGACTTCTAGAACGTTGCATTGTTATGAAGGATGAATACCATGTACTGTTTAACCTATATTTTAAAATATTTTCCAATGGTAAGTGAAGCACTTTGGCCTGTGTTATGACTAGGTGGGAAAGGATTGAGTTGGATCCCCTTGGTTCAACTCTTTTTGTCGGGTAAAACGATGGTTCAAGTTTTTTCTTAGCACGGATTATACTTTGTTCCAATTCAAATGCAGTTAACTATTTCTTCTATAAGCAAAAATGTACCAATCACAAGGTTTGTTTGGGGTAAAGAGCGAATTTATGATCTTAAGTTTATTGCCCTGTGAAACTTGAGAAAAATAATAAAGGCCCAATGTCAAAAGTTAAGGCCTTCATTCAGTCACTTGGGTGAGCAGGCAGTCACATGTACTTAAAAGGGATTGTGTCAAGTGCAGGCAGAATAAAATAATAGAGTTTACACTCCTTTGGTTGTCTGAGGTTTTGACCTATGTCCAAGGATTGTTAGCTGGATTTTGTTTTGGATGTGGTCAACAGTAAGTATTATTTTAAAGGTCTCAGCTCCCTGATGCTTGTTAGACTGGTTTCTTGGATACTTCTTCTTTATGATTGTTTCTGTGAAAACTGGGCTGGTTTCTTTCAAGGGGGGAGCGAAATTAACCCAGCAAAAATCTGTCAGAAGCTCTTTGAACCACTTTTAACATAGTACATACAATATACTCCAATAGATGCTTTCAGTAGTTGTCTAAGATGGTATTGGTGTTAATATCCACTCCTTTGTATTTCTTCCTAAGACCATAATAGTTATGATGGGTCTGGATTATCAGTTGGTTCATTTGTTCTGTCACTACAGCCTTGAAGTGCCTTTTCATTTTAAGCAGATTGCTTTGTCTAATTCAAATTTGCACAGTTACAACCAGTAATAAGTTTAAAATTTATTTCTTTAAAAATAAAAGGGTATAGCCTGAAGGCAAATGTTAAAGCAATTATATTTTCTGTCAGCTGCTCTTTAATTCAAAATCCAACCAACCACTTCTTAACATGGAGTAATACACTACTGCGTGAGATTTGAGTAATCAAAGTTAGTACTTTGCGTGAGATATAAGTGACAACAGTTGGATATTTGGCTGTCATGCTATGATTCGTGCAAACCTGCATTTTTTGTCTTAGCTCTTTTATTTGTAGGTCAATTATTGAAGTGAATCTGGATAGGGGGATAAAAAAACCCATATCTAGAGCAAAATAAGATGGCGGCGGTTATTGGAGGTCAGTCATCCTAGTCCAGAATATCACTGCATAAGTTCATCTGCATGGTGTTCATGACTCCTGTGGAGAAGTGGTGACTCACTGATGATTGTGGTGTGTAGATACAACTGCAGTAATTCCAATAATGATGCAACCTATGGCCGTGTGTGGCAAGACCAGGAAAACATTCAGGCTTGTAGGGATGAGTGGCAGGTATTATTCATCCCACTCAAGTGCTGGGAATGCTTACTTTTTTAAAAAAAAATCACTCATAGGATTTGGGTGTTGCTGGCTAGACCAGCATTTGTTGCCCATCCATAGTTACCCATGGGAAGATGATGATGAGCTACCTTCTTTAACTGCTGCAGTTTGTTGTAGAGACACGCACAATGCCATTAGGGAAGGAGTCCCAGGAGTTTGACCTAGCAACGCTGAAGGAATGATGATATATTTCCAAGTCAGGAAGTGAATAACTTGTAGTAGATTTGAAGATGGTGGTATTGTCATATGTCTGTTGCCCTTGTACTTTTAGATGGAAGTGGTTACAGGTATGATAAGTGCTGTCTAAGGAGCTTTGGTGAATTTTTTCAGTGCATCTTGTCAATACTATGCACTCTGTTAGTGACTGACGGCAGTGGAAGTTGTATACATGGTGCCAACCAAGTAGACTGCCTTGTCCTGAATGGTGTCAAGCTTCGAGTGTTATGGAGATAGCCGGAGCTGAGATGACTAACCTCCACAACTGTCTTCCTATATGCCAAGTATGAATCCAACCAGTGGAGAGTTTTCCCTTGAATCCCATTGACTCCAGTTTTGTCAGATCTCCATGATTCCACATTCAGTTTAATGCAACCTTGATGTCAAAGGCTGTCATCTCACCTCTGGAATTCAGCTCTTTTGTCTGTGTTTGGATCAAGGCTGTAATGAATACAAGGATGAGTGGTTCTGGTAGAATTTAAACTAAGCCTGAATAACCAGCAACACAAACTGAGCTTCACTGAGTAGGTTATTGCTTAGCAAATGCTACGTGATAGATTTTGTTGATAGCACCTTCCATCACTTTATTGATGATCAAGAGTACTGATGTGGCAGTAAAAGACTGGATCGGAGTTTTCTGCTTTTTGTGTACAGGATGTGCCTGCACAATTTTCCACATTTTTGGATGGATGCCGGTGTTATAGCTTATAGAATCCAGTTGTCTCTGTGACATTAAATAACATTACCATCATTGAATACTCCATTGTGGACATCTTGGTTTTGTGATTATCTTGAAGTTTAAGCAAACCAGCCATATAATACTATAGCTACTAGACCAAATCAGAGGCTGGAAATTCTGTGGTAATTTTGCTCCTGATTCCCCTAAACCAGGCAATGATCAAGGAGCTGAAAATGTGTTGCTGGAAAAGCACAGCAGGTCAGACAATATCCAAGGAGCAGGAGAATCGACATTTCGGGCATGAGCCCTTCTTCAGGAATGAGGAAAGTGTGCCAAGCAGGCTAAGATAAAAGGTAGGGAGGAGGGACTTGGGCGAGGGTCGTTGGAAATGCGATAGGTGGAAGGAGGTTAAGGTGAGGGTGATAGGCTGGAGTGG
>NC_057712.1:72902240-73093593 GCF_004010195.1 Chiloscyllium plagiosum
CGCCGATACAGTCATCGATGTAGCGGAGGAAAAGGTGGGGGTTGGTGCCAGTGTAGCTGTGGAAGATGGATTGTTCCACATATCCTACGAAGAGGCAGGCATAGCTGGGGCCCATGTGGGTGCCCATGGCTACTCCTTTGGTTTGGAGGGAGTGGGAGGATTGGAAAGAGAAGTTGTTCAGGGTGAGGACCAGTTCAGTCAGTCGAAGGAGGGTGTCAGTGGAAGGGTACTGTTGGTACAGTGGTTGGTACGGTTGGAAAGGAAGAAGTGGAGGGCTTTGAGGCCTTTGTGATGGGGGATGGAGATGTATAGGGACTGGATGTCCATGGTGAAGGTAAGGCATTGGGGACCGGGGAAGCGAAAATCATGGAGGAGGTGGAGGGCGTGGGTGGTGTCCCGAACGTGGATGGGGAGTTCTTAGACTAGGAGCACAAGTTAAAGTTGTGATGGAATATTTTTCATTTGCCTGGATGAGTTTAGCTCCAACAGCATTCTCAAGCTTCGATGCTACACAGAGCAAAATGTCCTATACATGATTTGTACTTCAGCCATGACCTTAAACAATTAATCCATCACCATTAGTAATGCATAGCTGAATGTGCACCATCTATAAAATGTATTGTAGCACTCTGTCCAACTACCAGCCTCTTGTGAAGGTAGTGCCCCTTTCTTTGAACCTCAAGTCCCACCTGCTCCAGTAGTATGTAGTAACATCTCTGAACGGATTGATTAGAAAATATCTCTACTATCGAGAAGAATAAGGTGGGTTGGGAATGTCTGCAAGTTCGATTTCACATTGTAAGTTGTCCTGACTATGCTCACAGAATCCCCACAGTGTGGAAAGAAGCCATTTGGCCCATCGAGTCTGCGCTCTTAACATCATCCCACTCAGATCAAATTCTGATCCTATCCCTGTAACCCCGCATTTACCATGGCTAATCCACTTCGCTTGCACACCATGGGGCAATTTCGTCTGTCCAATCCACCTAACTTACACATCTTTGGACTGAAAGGGGAAACCAGAGCACCCAGAAGAAACTAGACCAGACATAAGGCGAACATGCAAATTGCACATAGACTGTTGCCAAAGGCTGGAATTGAACCCGGGTCTCTGGTGTTATGAGGCTGGAGTGCTAAACACTTAGCTGCTGCGCTGCCCCAATATGCTGCTCTTTCATCACTAACACTGGAACTCTCTCCTTAATAGCATTTTGGGTGTACATACTGTAGCAGTTCATATTCTCCACCTTCAAATGTGTTTAGGGATGGGAAATGGATATTGGCCTTTCCACTGAAATAACAAACCCATGAACGAACCAGCAAGAGGAGTGAGTTTCTCATTGAATTCCTTTCTTGCAAGGAATATTCATGTTTTAAATCTCTACATGGTTGGTTGAGATTAAGTGGCAGGTGGAGTTGTGCACTAATTCCAATTCTTATTAGGTGATTCTTTAAGATACAGTTCAGGATTTTGCGAAGAATGTCAGTCTAAGTCAGATAGCCACCCTAATCTATTTTATCTATGAGATAATAATCTGAAAGGGGAATCAACACAGGTCTTCCTCAGACACACAGATCCATACTTCCATCCTGACAGTTGTTTAGTAATGCAGAACTGTCTGAGGAAGGCAAACCACTCCCCCTTTTCACAGCAGTCGAGCGCTTCAGAGAACATCTCCAGGATACCCGCACCAATCACCCCACTGCCCCCGGCTAAACATTTCAACTCCCCCTCCCACTCTGCCAATGACATGCATGTCATGGGCCTCCTCCATCGCCATTCCCTTACCACCCAACGCATACAGGAAGAACGCCTCACCTTCCGCCTCAGGACCTTCAACCCCAGGGCATCAATGTGGACTTCACCAGTTTCCTCATTTCCCTCCCCCACCTTGCCCCAGTTCCAACCTTCCAGCTCACCTCTGTCCCATCTGTCAATCTTCCTTCCCATCTATCCGCTCCACCCTCCTCTCCAACCTATCACCTTCACCCCCACCTCCATCCACCTATTGCACTGTCAGCTGCCTTCCCCCAGCCCCACACCCCTCCCATTTATCTCTCCACTCCCGAGGCTCCCAGCCTCATTCCTGATGAAGGGCTTTTGTCCAAAACGTCAATTTTCTTGCTCCTCGGATGCTACCTGACCACCTGCGCTTTTCCCGCACCACTCTAATCTTGACTCTGATCTCCAGCATCTGCAGTACTCATTTTCACCTAGATTCTTTGACAGTTGCCATTAAACTGTAAGTGCGTAAGGTAATCGTGATGTTCGGGTGCTGAGAAGGTCAGTTGGCAGCTAGGTGGAGGGCGAGGGTACCAGGTAAGCAGGTACAAGGTGGGTAGCATGTCAAGTGGTAGGATGTCAACTGTAGAGGGGAGAGGGTATGAGGGGTAGGATGCCATATTAGTAGTGGGTAAAATTCCTGATCGGGTGGGGATTGGATGCCAGATGTGTAAGAAGCGGATAGGGTGTAAGGTGACAAAGTAAGTGATGCAGTGTTTAGGGTGGTTAATGTCCCAGTTTGACCCCAGTGTGATCTTTATTCAGCTTCTGTGCTAAATTAAGAGAGGTACAGAGCAAAGCTGCACCTCCACTGTGCCCCATCAAACAACCTAGGACAGGGACAACAAGAGGTTAGAGATACACTGAAGCCCCCTCTACACTGACCCCATCAAACACTCCCAGGGCACGGACTGTGTGAAGTGGGCTTTAGTGTGTAATCTTTTCAACTAGAAGTTCCCTCTACAGTTAAAACTGACTGTGTTCCCATCAAGCACTTCTAGGACAGGGACAGTATGGGATTAACTATAGAGTAAACATCTTTCCATTCTTGTAAATAGAAAGTCAAAAAATAATCACGCCAGGAGTTGTATATTTGCCTATACCCACTGAATATAATTTTGCTGAAGACTATCAAACTTTAAAGTAACTGCACTACACTCTTAATGAGACATTGGAGTAAAGAATATAAATGGGAGGTTTGCTTGGACCTTGGGAAGGATGAGGAAACAGCTATGATGGAACTCCTTACTTTTAAACTTGGCACTTTAAAATGAGTCATGGGATGTGTGCAACACTATGGTAAGGCCTTTTGCTGTCCATCTCTTGAGAAAATGACAAATAATTCATGTTGCTGTGGGTCAAGAACCTGATGGAATGGCCAGCTCTAGAATGATGGCAAATTTCCTTATTTAAAGGACATGAGTAAGACAGGTGTTTATGACAATCATTGACGGTTGCATAGCATCACTGACAGTGGCTTTCAATTCCAGATGTAACAAATTTAATTTTATTTAAATTTCTGATTTAAACCCATGTAAGCAGAGCATTAGCCTGAGTGACTGGGTTACTGATTCACTGAAATTATGACATCCTTAATTGCTACGATTTAGAATTTTACATTCAGCATTCTTTTCTGGTTTAGCAGCACTAACTGCTCACGTAAATGAGCTTCATGTGTCCTTATGTTTTGAAGTGTTCTTTCATCTGTCCAAATCTTGGCTCTTGTTCTCATCGATGGCGAACCAAGAACCCTTACCATCTATGACTATTAATGTCAAGTATTTGGATGAGGTTGATGTAGTTCATATAGATTTCGGCAAGGCCTTTGACAAGGTCCCACATGGAAAATTGACAAAGAATGTACAAGCTGATTGAATGTAACTTGATAAGATGGATGCAAAATTGGTTTACTGATAGGAGACAGAGGGCTGTTTGTGAGACTAGAACTTGTTGTGCAGTGGCGTACCACAAGGAGCTTCTAAGATGTCATTAGTCCTTGTTGGTGCAGTTAATTCCCTGATCAAAATTGTGACACATCCTCCTCTTCTGCCCTTTACTGTCTCACGTGAAGATGCCAAAATCTGAAATACTGAGCTGAGAATCCTGCCTTCTCTCAGCCATGTCTTAGCAATACTAATTAAATCATTACTATGTTTTTGTGTCCTTTACTCATCTGCCTTGTTCATCAGATTCCTTGCATTAAAATAAGCATCCAACCTTACCAAACTCTGTTGCTCCTAAACTGGTCTATAATTTGGTCTATAATTTCTATGCCTCTGACTCCTTTGTAGCCTCTTCTAATCTTCATTGTTCATTCCTCCCTTGCTGACCCATCTGTCTGGACCATTCCCATTCCAGTTCAGCTGCAATCCATCCACCTTGAACAGGTCCCATCAATCCCAGAAGCATCCCCGATGTCCCAGAAATCTGAAGACCTCCCTCTTATACAATCCCTTCAGCCACAGATCTGTTTGGACTAACCTCCTGTTTCTGTATTCACTAGCACGTGAAACTGGAAGTAATTCAGACATTACCAATTTTTAAGTCCTGATCTTTAATTTACTCCCTAACTTGCTAAATTCTGCTTGCAGGACCCTAATCCCTTTTTCCTCATATGTCATTGGTACCAAATTGTCTGTTTGTCTTCCCCTTCAGAGATATGCCTGATCCTGGCAGCAGGGAGGCAACATACCATCCTGGGGTTTCTTTTGTAGCCGCAGAAACACTTGGCTGTTCCCCTTATAGTTGTATCCTTCTCAAAAGCCTTGCCATTCTTCTTTCCTTTTATATGTCTAACCCACCCAAAATATCTGTTCAATTCATCCACAATTTATTTATTTCCATTATAAATTCTGCAGAACCATTCTCCAGAGAATCAGCACTCACGTCACTTGATCTTTTTTTTCAAATAGATATAGGTATCCTTGCTTTACGCCACTTCACGTTTACGAAAGACCTACATTAGTGCCTGTTTTCGCTAACCGAAAGAAATCCAAAGAGGGTTTTCGCTTTTATGAAAAAAAAATTGCTTCTTCACTTTATGCCATTTCATCTTACAAAAGGTTTCAAAGGAACGCTCTACTTCTAGATAAAGAGGGAAACCTATAGAGAAACTCTTAGTGTTTGGCATTTCTGGCTAGCTTTCTCTCTTTCCCAAAGTCACCCCCTTTTCTCTTAAGTCACTTTTTATTGTTTATGTTCTGACCAATCTGCTGACCTCTCGGTGCTCTCATGTTCTTCAAATTGATACCATTTCTTGGTAGCTCACATGGCAAATAGCTGTTGTCTTTTCCACCGCTGGTGAAACTCAATGTGACCTCTTCCCATAAAACTAAAAGACTTGAGCAGAAGTAGAACATTTAGAGCATATGCTCAGCAATGTCTACATTCAAAGTTTGTGAGAAGAGGCTCCCAAGCACTGACTATGTCACCTAGACAGGGGACGAAATGTTTGCAACGAAAACTTCCAGCTCAGCGAACAGAACCACAGCAATGTCTACATCTTATGACAAAGTAAGTTTGGAAAAAAATACAGGGGACATTGTTTCAAAATAAGCAGTCTCCCACTTAAGATTGAGAGGAGGAGGAATTTCTTCTGAGGTCTGTTAAATATTTGGACTTTGGAGGTGACTGACAAGGGTCTTCTGAAAGTCAAGCTCATATATCTGACTTAAATGCAGCATGAATTAAATAATAGACAGGGCAGCTAATCAAACCTGGAAAGCGTTTAAAAAGTCTGGGACTAATGCCTGACCTGATAATCCTCAACTCCATTTTCCTGCCTTTTCTCATTAATCCTTGATTCCCTTGCTGATTTAAAAATTCATCAGTTTCAGCCTTCAATATCCTTAACAGCCCAGCCTTAATAGTCCTCTATGGGAAGGAGTCATAGAGTCTGTGCCCTCTGAGAGAAGAAATTTTTCCTCTGTTCTACCCAGGTGACTCCTTATTATGCTGTTTGGTCCTAGATTCTCCCACACACAAGGAAACAATCTCTTCACATCTACCATGTCAAGTCTTTTAATAATCTTGTATAGTTCAAAAAGGTTGCTTCTCATTCTTTTAAATGCCAGTGAGTATAGGCCAACCCTACTCAAACTTTGCTCATAAGACAATCCCTCCATATCTGGAATCAGTCAACTAAATCTTCTCTGAATTGCCTCCAATGCTGGCATATTCCCTTAGATAAGGAGCCCAAAACTGTTCACACGATTTCAGGTGAGGTCTAACTTGTATCTCATATAGTTATAGCATGGGACTCCTATTTGTATACTCTATTCCCTTTGAAATAAAGGCCAAAATTCAATTTGCCTTCTGTATTACCTACTCAACTTGCATAAATCTCAGAAAGCTGGCATACACGAGGGCTCTCCAATCCCTCTGTGCTATAGATTTCGACAGTTTTTCTCCACTTAAATAGTATTCAGCTCCTGTGTTCTTCCTGCAAAATTTCATGATTTCATATGTTCCATCTGCCAAATTTTTGCGCACTCACTTAAACTGTCTATATTCCTTTATAGATTCTTCATGTCTTATTCGCCAATTGCCTTGCCACCTATTTTTGGGTCATCTGTAAACTTGGCTACGGTACATTCTTTTTCCTCATCCAAGTTATTAATACACATTGTAAATTGTTGTGGCTCTCCACCAGTTACATGTTGCCATCCTGAAAATGCCCCTCTTAGCCAAACGTGTTTCTTCGGTTAGTTAGCCATTCCCCTATCCATGCTAATATACTACTTAGGTTACTTCATAAAATGAGAGCCCAACATACAGTGCCTTATCAAACATTTTCTGGAAATCCAGATATGTGACATTCATTGCTTCCCCTTTATCTATCCTCCTTATTGTTTCTCCAAGAATTCTAATTTGTCAGACTTGAAACCATGCTGACTGTGCTTAATTTTGTTTTTTTTATAACTCTCCTAATCCTCTGGCTTATTACCAATATTTGTCACATGAAATGTATTTCTTTCAGTTGAATGCTATCCTTAACTTCCCTGGTTAACCGTGGTTGGCTTTTCCTCTTCCTAAAATAGTTTTTTGTCACTGGGGTATCTTAGAGTCAGAACACATTTATAGCAAGAAAAAAATGCCCTTCAGCCCAAGGTGTCCACGTCAGTCATGAAGTATCTATTTGAATCCCATTTTCCAGCACCTGATGCTTCGCCCTGTATGCTATTGTGTTTCATGTGCTCATCTAGTTACTACTTCAATGTCTTGAGTTCCTACTTCTACCGCCCTTTTAGGCAGTAAGTTTTCAATCCCCAGCACCTCTGGGTGAAAGCTATTTTCGTAAAATTCCCTCTAAATCTCCTGCTCCTTATCGTAAAACTGTGCCCTCTATTTATTAACTCCACTACTAAGGGGAAAGGTTTTTCCCTGTCTACCCTATCTCTGTGTCCTTTTTAACATAGTACACCTCAATCAGGTCGTCCCTCTGTTTTCCTTAGAACAGAGAAGACTATTTGGTCTCTCTTCATAGCTGAATATCTCCAACCTAGGCAACATTCTGCTGAATCTCACCTACCCCTCTGTAGTGCAAACACATCCTTCCTATGGTGTGGCTACTGGAAATGCACACAGTACTCCAGTTGTGGCCTAACTCATGTTATATACAGCTCCATCCATAATCTCCATGAATTTACATTCAGTTCCTTGACTAATAAAGGCAACTACGTCCCTTCAATATTTATAAGATCATATCCTTTAATCTTGATTTGTACTGTTAATTCATTTCTATTATTTAAAATGCTACATGCAGTCAATTGAAGAGCTATTAATTTTCCCCATTTACTGTTGGTTTTCTGTGTTTATGCAATCTGTCCCTTCATGTCTCGTTCTAGATATTGTTATCGAAACAGCTGCCCTATTATGGTGCAGTTTCCTTTTGCTTTGGAAGCTTACATTTTCAATATGAAACCCCAACCCTGACTAGTTTCAGGCTTCCTGTACAGCTCTATTTGTTTGATTAGCTAGACATTAGTTCCAATACAGTTCAAGTGAAACCCATCCAATTGGAGCATCTCCCTGCTCATCCAGTATTGGTGCTTGTGACCAATGAACTAAAACCTATTCCACCCACACCGATCTTTGAGCAAATCATTTAACGCCTTGGTTTTATTTATCCAATGCCAATTTGCCCATGACTCAGATGTAATCCAGAGATTATTGCTTTGGATGTTTCTACTTTACCTCCTTTATTAAATTTTGTGAAATTGCAACAACTTAAATTAAATTAAATCCGAAGAGAAATTCTGAAAATCAGTAACTTAACCCCCTCAATAAATCCTGCTTCTTCAAAAATCACTAAGCCACCTCAGTAAGCCCCATCATAGCATTTAAATTCCTCCAAAATCCCACATTACGCTATAAAATATAAACTCTTTCCCTCCCCCATTCTGAACAGTTACCATAGCTCTAAATGCTCTCACCAGAACACAGGTCCCCAAAACACCTCAGTAAACTTCTCACCACAGCTGTACATTCTCCCAGAAGACTCCTACCGCAGCACTGCTCTAAATCTGTCTAAAGAAAGCCCACGGCAATACTAAAACCCACCGAATAAATACCTCACGACCACAATCAATGCCATCCAAAAGACTCTGGCAGCAAATCTCTCAAGCGCAACATCACAGAAAAATTCCTAAATAAAATGATAACACCTAACACCTTCCCTCTGCAAGAAAACACCTATCCCAATTGATTTAGTTGCTTGAAGTGGTAGTGTTACAGCGGTTTCCCCTGGGCTCCCATGTATAATCATGACCTGTTAATGCAAAACACAGAAAGGTCTGTGGAACTTTTTGCAATCTTGGCATCCCACCCAAGCTGGATGAATTAACTGACCTTTTTAAGTGACCGGAATATATCATTACTCACGAATGAGACTTCCAGTGAACCTAGTCATCCCAAGATTTCCAGTTACTTTTCTAAAGTTGTGTTAACCTGTATTTGTTTGACAATCCGTTTATTCTTCTTTAACAATCATTTTTATGTTCTTTGGGTATTTGAGACATATATGAACATCCTCTTTTTCTGAAAATTCTGTTGTATAGTTGTGATTGGATGTTTGATGTATATTGGATTGTTACTAACTGATTATACTTTCTTTAAATTTCCATAAATTAAAACAAAAAATAAGCTTAGGAAATGAATGGCCAACATTAAATTTCTGTGGTTTTCTTGCTGTCAGAAAGTTACTAATAGTATTTGATATACTTTCTTAAAAAAAAAGAAGCTATAAAAATGAAGAAGAAAAGTAATTTATTTTTAAACTAATGTATTGAATAGAAAAGATCTAGATCAGAAGTAAATGAATTGATAAGATATAAATCTAATTAATTGAATATGTTTTGTTATCTGTTCGTATCTGTCTTTTGGCTGTATTGCTCCTAAATTTGTGATAATTCTTCTGAATGCTGTCTTGTGGCTTGAATCTTGAACATTATAAAATGAATTTGAGGATCCGGCATCAGGAACAAAACTATAGAATGCTACACTCAGCAGGTCAGACAATATCTGTGGAGAAAACAAGTTAGTGAACATTCCTGAACAGATCAAAACTGACAAATCTCTCAGTGCTACATGATAGTAATAGGATTAGGAGGACTGAATGATTAACAGTGTTATTGGAAAATTTAGTGTAGGAGAGAAAGAAAAGGGACTGATTGAATTTTAGGACAGGGACTACTTCTTGCATGGAAATGTACGAGTAATGTTGGGGAGGATAAAACTCTATTGGCAGGGCTATGGGAACCTGAGAGGGAGCTTAGATTGACGGGAAGAAAAGCCTGGTAACATGAAGTAGAAAAATATTAAGCAAAATTAGAAGGCAGATAACATGAAGGTAAGTATTATATAGAATCATAATTTACAATTATGCTAAAAGGACTTGGGTTAAGGGAACTGACAACGACCGCACTGAAATTAACAAAGGCTGCACTAGAATTGACAATGACTGCACCGAAACTATTAATGATTCTGCAATGTTTACAATAAACAAACCATGTTACGGAGACAATAACCATATCACTGACCTATTAAATCACAAAATGTATCTTGACATGTGCTCCGAGTTGAGAGAATACTCGCAGCTGAACACTGCGCTGTCGGTGTCTTTCTCTCCCTGGAGCTCCGGTATTTCCTTGTACAATAAAGTCTGTCATTGAACCCTAACTCTGAGGCTGGTGATCTTCCGCACAACGGTTGGCGCTACGAGCAGGCTTCTTATTACTGGTCCCCTGGTCGAAGGGCTACGATCAGGGAGCTGGGGTAAGAACCAATTTGTACCTGCAAACGGGAAGAGTCAGACCGGGCCAAAGACACAGTTTGAGGTGTACTGATTGTAATGTCTAACTTGCTACAGTACTGAGTTTTTAAAAAATTAAGTGCATGTCTGTGGGGAATAAGTGTTAACAATATTAACTGTCGTAAGAACCTGCTGCTTGTGCTGAAACAGCCAGAGGACAAGGTAGTGCCTGTCTCAAAAGCCCTGCCCTAAACCGGTGGTTAAGAGGGGTAGCCCCCTGTGCGAAGGTTGGGATTTGAAGTGGGAATTGAAGCACCAAGGGCACTAAAAGTTGTGAAACACAAGTGGCAAAGTCAGATAACACTGGACTCTGTAGGGGCAAACAACACAGTTCATTTAGAGTTAAAGTTGAAAGTTGGCTGCTGTTTGTATTTGTAATTTCCGATGTGGTGAGGAAGAGGAGCTGATCACTCTGACTAAGCCACAGGAGCACATGTTACTAAGGTGGGCAGCGTGAACCCTGTGAGTAACCGTGGTAACCTGTCAGTTCGTAGTAGAACGACAGAGCTTGAATAGTGGCGTTGGCCAGGAGGTTAAAGAGTCCCATTGGTAGAGAACACACTGGGCTACAGGTAGGTTTTTGGGCCTTTCGGGCCTCAGTAGAGGTGGCCAGGAGGGTAGAGGGGTCCCGGTAGAGAGTATATCCTATTGAGCCAGCATTCCCAGCCGACCTGTAGGTACCAACTAGTAGTGGTGGCCGGGAAGGTAGAGAAGTCCCACTGGTAGAGAGCACATCTTGCTAGGAAGTTGCTACGGCCGTATGGACGATGCTGGGACAGCATTATTGGCTGGGTGTAGAGAAGTCCCCACTGGTTAGGAACACTTTTTTTTGTTGGTATCTGGGGGGTATATAATCTGTGAAATGGCAGATCAATGTTTTAATGGGGATACTGCAGGTTCCCTTATTGAGAAATACAAGGCAGACAGAGCAAATGAAGACAAGTGGTTGGAATCCATCCCAGACATTAGCACAACAGAGAGAGTGGATAGATAAACAGAAACGGAATAAAGCTAAAATGATAGGGGTAATGTTAGTATACCAATTACAGGGAAACCTCGATTATCTGAACATGATGGGTGGGCACCATTTCGTTCGGATGATCAATTATTCGGTTAATCCATAAAATGCCTTCCCTCAGGGGCTCGGAGTTTTTAAAGTCTACTCCCCGTTCAGGAGACTGCAGCAGCACACAGCACGTGAGACCCCGCCCCTGTCACCATCTGAACCGCCCACCCTGCCTGCCCCCCAACCCTGTGCAACACCTCCCCCCACCCCCAATACCGGCCCCAAACCCCGTCCAAAACTGCATCTCCACCTCCTCTCCGGGGCAGCTAGACTGGATACTAACGGCAAGACTGCTGCAGTGGGGTAAGTCTCCAAATAGCCCGCGCACGCACACACACACCCGCAGCCATAGCCACACACACAACTTTTTACTGCAACTTTTTGACAGGTTCCACCTTTGCCCTGTACAGGACAATGTTGGAGAGATTATTTGGGGAAGGGGGGTTTAAGGTACACTCCTGTGTAGAACTCCACGGAAAGTGTGAGGAGAGAGAGAGGGCGGACAGACAGTCATTTGGAGAACATGCCTGTTTAATCACTGTAAACAAAAGACACTGCTGGAAACACGTCTTTGATGTAATGTTTCCATCGGGATCTCAAGATCTCCTTCAGATAATTGGTATTCGGATAATCGAGGTTCCCTGTAGTAAGCCTAATTGAACAAGTGAATGATTCCACGAGTCGGTGGAGAAAAGGCCAGGAAGAAGTTGAGGAGCTGGAGGACAGAATACAAGAGTTAAAGCAGGGAACAATGTAAAATACTGCAGCCACTGCAACAGAATAGAAACATAGAAGCAGTGTGTTGGGAAAAGCATGGGGCACCCCCAAGCACCACCCGGAACAGCGGGAATCCCAAGATCAACAGCTGACAACCAGCTGCCCCCATTCACGAGGGTAAGGGAGAGGGGAGAATTTACGTACCCGCAGTAATTGGAGGGCGGAAATGTAAAATGCTAGTAGACACAGGAGCGGTTGTATCCATCACAAACTAACCCTTACCCCACACCAATAAAATGATTCACTTAACTGGGGTAGCTTACCTAAACGAAACTACCCTCGTAGAAATAAATAATAATTATATATCCCCATGAAATTCTATGTATGCCAAAATAATGAGGGCACCATAATGGGTAATGATCTCATGAGAGAATAGAATGTCCTAATCAATTGTGCAAAAGGGAAATTGATTTGGCACGGATAGGGCGGTCAAAAGACTGAGATTGGGAAATTTTGAAATCACCTTGAAATTATTAAAGTGGCTGAAAAATGTGTTGCTGGAAAAGCGCAGAAGGTCAGGCAGCATCCAAGGAGCAGGAGAATCGACGTTTCGGGCATAAGCCCTTCAGGAATGAGGAGGGTGTGCCTCCAGGCGTCGTGTTGCCATGATCTGGCGATGGAGGAGACCAAGGACATCCCCCTCCCACTTCGCCAAGGACATGCAGGTCCTTGGCAGCCTCCATCGGCAGACCATGGCAACACCAAGCTTGGAGGAAGAGTGCCTCATCTTCCGCCTAGGAACCCTCCAACCACAAAGGATGAATGCAGATTTCTCCAGCTTCCTCATTTCCCCTCTTCCCCCCCCCCCCCCCCCACCTTATTTCAGTCCCAACCCTCGGACTCAGCACCGCCTTCTTGACCTGCAATCTTCTTGCCCCCACCCCCTCTCCAGCCTATCACCCTCACCTTAACCTCCTTCCACCTATCACATTCCCAACGCCCCTCTCCCAAGTCCCTCCTCCCTACCTTTTATCTTAGCCTGCTTGGCACACCCTCCTCATTCCTGAAGAAGGGCTTATGCCCGAAACGTCGATTCTCCTGCTCCTTGGATGCTGCCTGAGCTGCCGTGCTTTTCCAGCAACACATTTTTCAGCTCTGATCTCCAGCATCTGCAATCCTCACTTTCCACTGCTAAAGTGGCGATAGCCACCAGTAGGGACTGGAACCTTGAAAAGGGGGGATTTGGAACTATCTGCGCCTCATCCCCAGAGCATGGGGCTGAAACAAAGTTAGACACAGGTCTAGAAAACGTAGACCCGATAAAGGTTCCCAGACCGGAGCATAAGCCCCACTGGCAATACCCAATAAAACCCAAAGCAGAAAAAACAGTTGTGGAGATAGTGAAAGGACTAGTGAAACAGGGAATCCTGAAAGCAACCACAAGTACCAACCAATTCCCTGAAGTGGCCAGTAATTAAACCTGATGGGAGCCATAGGCTCACCATTGATTATACAGGACTAAGTAAGGTCACTCCCAATTGCACCCCATGGTAGCAGACCTCTCCAGCATTTTAAACGGCTTGGCCCCCAAACACAAGATTCTTGCTGTTTTAGGCATAGCCAATGCATTCTGGTCTATCCTGTTATACCCCGAGTCCCAGAATAAATTAATAGCTAGGGATTCGGGAGAAAACCCAGCTGAGGGAATTCTACACACAGGAACTGCACAACTGTGGGGATGTAGATGGGGTTGAAAATCGGGGAGAGTAAAGGATAGCGTCCCCCTCCCAGACACAGCCGAGGAGACCATTTTCGTGGACTGGTCACAAAAATATGTAGTAGGGTTGCCCCGAACAGGATGGGCTTTGGTGAATGATAAGTTAGAAACAGTTATGTCTGGGAGGATTGATGGAAGTCAGTCCGCACAGGTAGCAGAACTGGTAGCGCTCACCGAAGCACTTGAACCAGCAAAAGGAAAAATCGTGAATATATATACTGACAGTCAACATGCTTTCGGTGCAGTCAATGACTACATGGTGGTATAGGGTATAAGAGGGTTCACCACGGTGGGGGGAGCCCCGATCAGACACCAATTAAGAATTCAGGCACTATTTTGTACCAGTGAACAGCCGAAAGAGGCTGCAGTAATAAAAAAAAGCCCATCAAAAGGAGCCAGCAAAAGAAAGTCCAGATAGGCTAAAATTCAAAAGAAACCAGGCAGCAGATCGAGCAGCTCAGAAAGCCCCAGAACAAGTAGCCATTGACAAGGCTGCAAGAGCCACTATTGAATTAGCAAAACACGCTATCCAAATTCAGCAGCTACAGGAGGACACCCTGCAGGAAGGGAGAGAGCAATTGAAACTGCCGGGGGCATTCAAAGGGGAGGATGGTGCCTGGAAGCAAGCAGACAAGGTGGTAGCACCAGCATTCATACAGAATACATTGCTTGAACTGCACCACGGGGTCTCCAATACAGGTAGAGAGGCCATGACAGCAAGCTTAGAGATAGAGTGGTGGTGGAAGGGAATGGGAAGAGATGTAGCCAAGTACTGCTGCAGATGTGACGGTCATCCCGGGGGGAGTACCGAAAACCCAACAGAATAAACCACACAGAAGCATAACTGCACCTCCTGACGAAAACGAAGACTTTGATAACTTTATTTTGACTGCAAAATGTATATACCTGTTTGTATTTTACTGTTGGGAGCATGTCAGAATTTCAAGATAACCTCTTCTATAAAACTCACCAAAGTTTGCTTGGGAACCGAACTATCTGCTACCCACTGGCGCAATCATTAGAATCCCTATTTGTGGCTACCCCGGTGTGGACCCCTCATGACCTGTATACAGTAGACACCTCAGGAGTGCTGTGTAAGGGGCAGATAGGGAAATACAAACGGGGACTCCAGGGTAGATGTGTGCAGTTGGGCAGGACCACCGGTCCATGGGTCTGGGTCCCCCAGCCTAGTGAAGGGAAAACTCATTTAAAACCTGGTAATTACCCACTGTATTTCACAGGGCAGGGATGGGATGAGTTTGAGCCCTTAATTCCCAAAAATGACTCGTGTCTGGACACTGCACTTATCAGCACCGTATAGTCACCAGGGGACTGCTTACCTGCACCTGCAGGGAACAGGCATGCTTGAATGTGACTGTGGGCTGACAATTTATGTGATCAGTGCAATGACACCCATGTCAGCTCTGCCACATGGACGTATCCGTTCGATACTACAAACTGTGGGGGGCACCTGGGGGATCGGGCGACATGGGTGGACAGACAGATAGACGGAAGGACAGGACAATGCATGGGACTTATGCGACAGACACCCCAGAACTCCCAACTCTGTTCGCAGTAGGGACAATTGCATCCCTAATGTACCGTGCCCAGCAGGGGACATATTCAGAGAAGGATAGTGACCCGCTCCATCAGTCAGAAGTTCTGTACTGACTGGCAGGTTCCCACCACTTTGCGGTCATCATTGAGATCTCTATCTTTGAGGGGCACAGCAGGGTTCAACAGCACTAAAAACCGAAATTACCTTGTATGTGGCCTGACTATCTTGGGCAATAATACCTCAAAAGCCTGGAATCAGTACAGAACTGGCTGGACTCAGACTACACACAGCAGACATGTTGCGCGGTGAATTGTCAATTAGCACAGCAAGGGGGAGTTTGAACAATTATTGGTGACAGTTGTATCACCGATGTTATGGATGCTTCCTATAACATTACAGAAGCCATCAAGAATATCCAAGACCAGCTAGATAATTTTTGATAGGGAGCCACAATTACCGATAGCTGGCTAAATTGGTTGATTGGTAAATCTTGGGGACCCTCTTTGGCACACGGGAAAATTCTCCTCATTGCACTCATGCTGGTATTCTGTGAGAGCCTCTGGTGTTTAAAGCTCCGCTGTAAGGTGCTACTGACGAGAACTGTGCCAGCAACGAGTGTCACCATGGAACTGCCCCCAACAAAATTGGAAGTCCATGATACCCTGCGGGAGGAGGGGCTCCTAGAGATGACCTACCTCGACATGTAAATTGGGTGCTGTGCGGGAGATCTCCGCAGTCACCTTGGCCATAAAGTGGGGAGTGAAGTGGGAGATGACACTAGGCACACAGACACACAAGATAGCTACTGAGTCATATATTGGCCACTCGACACACAAGATGACCACTGGACCACAACATGGAGAGAGACAGCAGAGCAAACACAGACACTGCCTGGGGCCATCCGATGGCAGCACAATGCGCTCACAACGTAGTTGGTTAGTTTAAGGTATATGGGGGACAGAATACATATGAGTAGTGTATACTGCCCATTGAAATGTCTGGGTCAGCCAATACCTTTGATAGAAATGCTAACAGTCTGATACAGACTCCATACAGAGTGATAATAGCCAGGGCTGCAGTAATCATCCTTCTTAGGTGAAGAGGTAACAAAGAAAATTGATGAAGGCAGAGGGGTAGATGCTGTCGAAATGGACTTTCGCAAGGCAATAGACAAGATTCCGATGGTAGACTGGTTAGCAAGTTTAGATCATATGAATCCAAGGGGAACTAGCCAGTTAGACACAAAATTGTCTCCTACCTTCAAGACAATGTGGTGGTAGAGAATTGTTTTTCAGACTGGAGGCCTGTAACCAGTGGTGTGCTGCAGGGATTGATACTGGGTCCACTGCTTTTTGTCATTTATGTAAATAATTTGGATGTATATATAGGAAGTATGGTTAGTAATTTTGCAGATGACACCAAGTTTGGTGGTGTGGTGGACAGTGACAAAGGTTGTCTCAGAGTACAATGGGATCTTGGTCAGATAGGCCAGTGGGTCAGGCAGTGACAGAATAAAAACCAAAAGGTGTGCAGATGCTATAAATCAAAAACAAAAATTGCTGGAAAGCTCAGCAGTCAGGTTGCATTTGTGGAGCGAAATCAGAGTTTCGGGTTCAGTGACCCTTCCTGACAACTGAAATTAGCTCGGAAAATGTCAGTTATATGCATATGGTTGAGGTGGTGGAGGTGGGGAATGAGTGGGAGATAAGTACTAACTGATAGGTAGGAATGGAATCCAGAAAGAGAGAAGAACAGTTGGACAGACAAAGGAGTGAATAACAATTTGGCTAGGAGGGTGAACAACTGTTAATGGGGACTACTAATCGCTAACAATGTATGTGTTTAATAGCAGACTATGTGATAACAAGGCCTGGTGTGATGGGATTGGGTTAAGGACGTGGGAGAGCTCAAGCCCAAAGTGCACTCAATCGTGGGGTGGCACAGTGGCATTGCTGCCTCACAGCACCAGGGACCCGGGTTTGATTCCAGCCTCGGGCAACTATTTGTGTGGAGTTTGCACATTCTCTCTGTGTCTGCAGGGGTTTCCTCCAGGTGTTCTGGTTTCCTCCCACAATCGAAAGATGTGCAGGTTAAGTGAATTGGCCATGTTACGTTGCCCATAATGTGGTTTATTAGCTGGGATAAAGATAAGCTAGGGGAATGGGTCTGGGTGGGTTACTCTTCGGAGGGTTGGTGTGAACTTGTTGGACTGAAAGGTCTCTTTCCACGCTGAAGGAATTCTAATTCTAAAAAAATTCTTATTGAATTCAGTATTGAATCCAGAAGGCTGCAGGGTCCCCAAGTGGAAAGCCTGAGACAGTGATGTTTGCCAGGGAACAGGGTGTTTTGAAGTGGCAGGCAACTGGAAGCTCAGGGTCTTTTTTTTGTGGACAGAACATAGACTGGGTCCAACTTTGCAGAACACCTATGTTCTGTTTCCCTAGTGTAGATGAGACCACGTGAGTAGTGAATGCAGTAGATTAGTTTGTGTGAAGTGCAGGTAAAATGCTGCCTCACCTAGATCTGTGGAGGCCCTTGGATATTGAGGAGGGAAGTCATCTATGGAAAGGTTTTACTCCTTCTGCGCTTCCAGGGGTCGGTGCTGTGGGCATGGGGAGAGAAAGTTGGGAATGAATGAAGAGTGGACCAGAGTGTCCCAGAGGGAACAGTCCCTGAAGAAACCTGACAAAGTAGGGCAGGGGAACATGTGACTGGCAGTAGCATCTCGCTGGAGGTGGCTGAAGTGGCCACTAATGATCCTCTGGATGTTGCTGCTGGCGGAATGGTAGGTAAGGACAAGGGGAACCCTTTCAATGTTGTGGGAGGAAAGAGAGGGGTGAGAGCTGAAGTGCACGAGATGAGTTGGACCTAGCTGAGGGCCCTGTCAACAATGGTGCTTGAGAATCCTCAGTTGAGGGAGAGGTGGATGTTTTAGAAATTCCCTAATCGAAATTGGCATCATTGGAATAGATGCAACAGAGACGGAGGAACTGAGAGAATGAAATTCAGTCAATACAGGAAACAGGGTATAAGGATGTATAGTCAAGGGAACTGTGGGAGTCGGTGGGTTTATAAGTGGATGTTGGTGGCCAGCCTATCCTCAGAAACAGGAACAGAGATGTTGAGGAAGGGAAAGGAGGAGTCAGAGATGGACCAGATGAAAGTGAGGGCAGGTTGGAAAGTGGAAACAAAATCAATAAACTTTTTTAATTCTGGACGTGGGAGGGAAGCAGTACTGGTGATAGCATCAATATACTGGGGAAAGGGTTGCAGGTGAGGGCCGGAATAGGACTAGAACAAGGAATGTTCCACATATCCCACAAAGAGACAGACATAACTGGAGCCCATGCAGGTACCCAGGGCCAGCCCTTTGACCTAAAAACAAACTTGATTGAGTTTTTTTGAAGAAGTAACAAAGAGGATTGATGAGGGCAGAGTGGTAGATGTGATCTATGTGGACTTCAGTAAGGTGTTCGACAAGGAAACTGGTTAGCACAGTTAGATCTCACGGAATACAGGGAGACCTAGCCATTTGGATAAAGAACTAGCTCAGAGGTAGAAGACAGAGGGTGGTGGTGGAGGGTTGTTTTTCAGATTGGAGGACTGTGACCAGTGGAGTGCCACAAGGATCGGTTCTGGGGCCACTACTTTTTGTCATTTATACGAATGATTTGGATTTGATCAAAAGAGGTATAGTTAGTAAGTTTGCAGATGATGCCAAAATTTGAGGTGTAGTGGACAGCGAAGAAGGTTACCTCTGATTGTAACGGGATCTTGATCAGATGGGCCAATGGGCTGAGAAGTGGCAGATGGAGTGTAATTCAGTTAAATGTGAGGTGCTTAATTTTGGGAAAGCAAGTCTTAGCAGGACTTATACACTTAATGATAAGATCTTAGCGAGTGTTGCTGAACAAAGGGACCTTGGAGTGCAGGTTCATAGCTCCTTGAAAGTGGAGTCGCAGGTAGATAGGATCGTGAAGAAGGTGTTTGGTGTGGTTTCATTTATTGGTCAGAGTATTGAGTACAGGAGTTGGGAGGTCATGTTGCGGCTGCACAGGACATTGGTTAGGCCACAGTTGGAATATTGCGTGCAATTCTGATCTCCTTTCTATGGAAAGATATTGTGAAATTTGAGAGGGTTTAGAAAAGATCTACAAGGATGGGGCTGTTTTCCCTCAGCGTCAGAGGCTGAGGGGGTGACCTTACTGAGGTTTACAAAATTATGAGGGGCATGGATAGGATAAATAGACAAAGTCTTTTTCCTTGGGTGGGAACTAGCGGGCTTATGTTTAGGGTGAGGGGAGAAAGATATAAAAGCGATCTACGGAGCAACTTTTTCACACAAGAGCGTGGTACGTGTATGGAATGAGCTGCCAGAGGAAGTGGTGGAGGCTGGTACAATTGCAACATTTAAAAGGCATTTGGATGGGTATATGAATAAGAAGGGTTTGGAGGGATATGAGCTGGGTGCTGGCAGGTGGGACTAGATTGGGTTGGGAGATCTGGTTGGCATGGATGAGTTGGACTGAAGGATCTGTTTCTATGCTGTCCATCTCTATGACTAATTTGTTCAGAGTAGCAGATGGAGTGGCAGATCAAGTTTAATTTAGATAAATGTGAGGTGTTGCATTTTGATAAAGAAAACCAGGGCAGGGCAGGACTTATACAATTAATGGTAAGGTCCTGGGGAGTGTGGCTGAACAGAGACCTAGAGGTGCAGTGCATTTACTTGAAAGTTGATTGCAGGTAAACAGGGTGGTGGTGAAGATGTTGGAAAAGCTTGCCGCCTTTGACAAGCTTTGAAACATCTGAGGCTGAGGGGTGGCCTTATAAAGGCTTGCAAAATCATGAGGGGCATGGATAGAGTGAATAGCCAAGGTCTTTTACCCAAGGTAGGGGAGTCTAGAGAAATTAGAGGACATGGGTTTAAGGTGACGGGCCAAGATTTAAATGTGTCTTGAGAGGCAACTTTTTCACGAGGAGGGTGGTGCATCTATGGAAAGAGCTATCAGAGGAGCTTGTGGTGGACAGGTTTGTTTGAAATCATAGGCTTTCGAAACTTAGCCCCTTTGTCAGGTGAGGTGAGAGAGAAGTATGTAGACACAAAATTTATAGGCAGAAAATTCAAAAGATCGTACAAATGGTAAGAGTGGAGTGAGGCATAATAAGTCTCTGCAAGTGATCAAAAGTATCAGATGGTGAGAGTGAAATGGGTCACTTTCCAAATAAACCTGTTGGACTATAATCTAGTGTCCTGTGACTTCTGACTTTGTATAACTATGACTCTATAAATTTTGGCAGGAGTTGTTTTTCAGCCATAAAACTGTAGTGCATTGTCAGAAAATTATCAATGCACATACATGGATTATATAGTAATAATGGGGACTTTGTGTTTACACCGTTTGTATTAAAATTATTAGTGCTAATGCTGCGGAAGATGAATTCCTTCAGTGTGTACCAGATGGGTTTTTAGATCATTGAATTGATGAACCAACTGGGGATTGTGCTATTTTGGATTTAGCATTATGTCATGAGCAAAAGGCTATTTATAATCTTACTGGAAAGGAACCATGAAGAAATCATGATCACAACAGGACAGAATTTCACAGTAGGTTTCGAAATTAGATTAGATTAGATTACATTACAGCATGGAAACAGGCCCTTCGGCCCAACAAGTCCACACTGACCCACCGAAGCGCAACCCACCCATACCCCTACATTTACCCCTTACCTAACACAACGGGCAATTTAGCATGGCCAATTCACCTCACCTGCACATCTTTGGACTGTGGGAGGAAACCCACACAGACACGGGGAGAACGTGCAAACTTCACACAGTCAGTCGCCTGAGGCGGGAATTGAACCCGGGTCTCAGGCGCTGTGAGGCAGCAGTGCTAACCACTGTGCCGCCCCAAAATTAGGGTCCTAAGTCTGAACAAAGAAGGAGGCGAAGATATGAGGGGCAAATTGGGTTTTGTTCATTGGGAAAATGAATGAAAAGATTTGATCATATATACGGAAGAACTATATGAAAGGTTTTACATGGTCTACAATATATGTACTTTCCTCTAAGACGCACACACCCAACAGGAAAGGTAAATCAACTGTGCCAAACAAAAGATGTTAAAGATTGCACAAGATCAGAGCAAGTGGCTATAAAGTTGTCAGAACGAATGGTCAAGGCTGAGGAATGGGATTTGGAACCCAGAATAGGTTAACAAAGAAACTGATAAAGAGGAAAAGAAAATACTAATGTCAACTAGCAAGCAGCATAAAGGCAGGATGTAAAAGTTTCTTTAGATACTTGAAAAAGCAAAGATTTGCAAGGACAAACGAGTCCAAAAGAAACGAAAACAGAAAAATGTATAATGGAGAATAGGGAATGGCAGACAGACTAAGCATATACTTTGTCTGTCTTAACAGAGGAAGATACAGAAAATCCAGCAAAGATAGTAGTTAACTAAGGGCTTATGAATATGAAGGACTGAAAGAAATAAATACTCTTAGATAATATGTGAAATTAATTGAATTTAAGTTCCCCTCGATTAAATGAGCTATATCCCAAGTATTGAAGAATGTGACTTTGGAGATAGTGGATGTATTATTTTTAACATTATATAGATTTTTGAAAGGTTCCTGCAGACTGAAATCTAGAAAATGTGATGGACTCATACAACACGGAAACAGAACCATTAGTCCGGCCAGTCCATGCTGACCATAATCCCAAACTGAACCAGTCCCATCTGCCTGTGCTTGCCCCTTATCCTTTTAAACATTTCTTATTCATGTACTTATCCAAATGTCTTTTAAATGTTGTACCCACATCCACCACTTCCTTTATATGTTCATTCCATACGTGAACCACTCTGTTTAAAAAAAATGCCCCTCATGTCTTTTTCAATTATTTCTCCTCTCACTTTAAAATATGCTCCCAGTCTTGAAATTCCCCACCTTAGGGAAAAGCCACTGCCATTTACTTTATCTGTACACTTCATGATTTTATAAACCTCTATAAGGTCAACCCTCATCCCCTTATTCACCAGTAGGGAAAAAAAAGCCTAGCCAGCCTTTCCCTTTATTACTCAAAACTTCAATTCCTGGCAACATCATGGAAAATCATTTCTGAACCCTCTGCAACTTCCTGTAACAGGATGACCAGAATTGTACACAATACTCCAGAAGAAGCCTGATCAACATTCTGTACAACCTCAACATAACATCTGTTATGAAGTTGATGGTGTATACTGTGCCTTTGAGAGAGAGTGAAAACTGGAAAGCACCTGTCATGTGACAGACTTGCAGTCATAGAATGTGTTAGAAAATTGAAAGATGTAACATTTTAGCTGTAACCTGAGTTGTTGTCACAGCCGTTTGAATTTAACCAGTTTAAATTATGCCTCAAGATACTAAAACCCAATTGAATTTGAATTTTACTGTTTTGACAACAATGAACCAATTACATGATTCAGTGTTTGGGGAACTAAAAAAAAGCAGGCAGTTGGGACAATTAGCCGGAAAGAGTACCATCTGCCATTGTCAGACAGACTGCCCAAAAACAAACTCTATCAAAGATACCTTTTTCATATAAAAAATCTGTGGAGCAGAAGACTGAAGACAACCAAGGAAGATCGACACTGAAGACAACAGTCGCTGTCTGGTTTGAAAATTGAGTTGCTGTAAATTTAGTAGGGACTTTATTGGATCAGTATATTGTCATAGAGTGATAGGTAGATAACAGATCTTTAAGAGAAAGGAGGCTTAGATTGTAAATAGTTGTTTAATGTTCACTTTAGAGTTCAAGAATAAAATTGATATTTTTTGTTAAATAGTGGAATTTAGGTAGTTCTCTGTCACTTGTACTTTAACAGATTACGAGACAGGTTGAGCTTTTCTGGGTTGGTTTAGTTTAGGTATGTTTGGCTTAATTAGCAGAAGGATTTACTGCTGTATTGTAACACGTCCCAATTCCTATACTCAAAGGTGTGAGCAATGAAGGCAAGCATATTAAACACCTTTTATAACCATCTGTCTACATGTGATGTAAACTTCAAAGAATTATGTACCTAGCGAGTTTTGAGAAGATTTTTAGCTCCGGTTGAGGTTCTATATTTGGATTTGCTCGCTAAGTTGGAAGGTTCGTTTTCAGATGTTTTGTCACCATACTAGGTAACATCATCAGTGAGCCTCCGAATGAAGCACTGGTGGCATGGTCCACTTTTTATTTGTGTCTTTAGGTTTCTTTGGGTTGGTAATGTCACAACAAGAAATGACATCATTTCCTGCAGTGATGTCATTTCCAGTTAGGAAGTGGCATCACCACAGGAAATGATATCGGCACTGGAAATGACATCACTGACCTAAACACACAAATAGAAAGCAGGCCGTACCACTGGAGGCTCATTGATGATGTTACCTAGTCCGGTGACAAAACGTCTGAAAACAAACCTTCTAGCTCAGTGAGCAAACCTACATCCAGATTATGTACTTGAACCCCAAGGTGTCTCTGTTCTACAACACTCCCCAAAAGTAACTTTTCATCGTGTCCTTGTTTGTTTTACCAAAATGCACTACCTCTCATTTATTCAAATAAAATTCACATCGTCACTCCTCAGTCCATTGATCCAATTAATCTCTGTAATCTTAGATAACCTTCTTCACTGTCTACCATACCATTAAGTTTGGTGTTATCTAGAAACTTACTAACCATGCCTCGTATATTCTCATCCAAATTGGTAATGTAAATAACAAGCAAAAATGGATCCAATACCAATTCCAATGCTACTGGCTGGTGAGAGCAGCCATTTTGGAGAAGGACTGTGAGGTCAAAGTGCTGCTATTTAAGGTCAAAGTAGGGGATTTGGTTAGTGATGGGCTTTGGTGAGGAGGGTGAGCAGCGTTAATCCATTAGTTACTCGAGGGGTAGTAATGGCAGTTAGTGGAGGGGTATGCTCTTCCTATGAGATCAGGGAGAAGCCTTAAATCCCTGATAACTATGTTTGCAGTAAGAGTGTCCACCTGGATTTACTAAGGAGCATACGGGAGTACAAAGTTTTATAGCTAGGAGTTTCATGGATGTGGTCACACAAAAGGATCAGATAGATAGATGAGTGAGTGCCAGGTGGGTTGGCAAGCAGTGCAGGAGTCCCCTGTGGCTGTTCCCATTTCAAACAACTGTTCTGGATACTGTTGGTGAGGCAATGGCCACTTAGGAAACAAATGGGCTCTGTTGTACAGGAGGAAGTGTGAGGTGTAGGCGAGCGGTAGCGATAGGGAACACTATAGTCAGAGGCACAGATAGGTGTTTCTCTGGCCAAGAGCAAGTATGTTATTTCCCTGGTGCCAAGTCAAAGGATGTGCCATTGCAAGCAGGGGACATTCTGAAAGGGGAGGGTGAGCAGCCAGAGGTTGTGGCTCATATTGGTATTAGTGACATAGGCAGAAAGAGGGTTGAGGTCCTGCAAAGGGAACGTAGGGAGTTAGAAAATTGAAAAACAGGACCTCTAGGGTTGTAATCTTGGTATTATTCCCTGTGCCATGTACTAGAAATAGGAAGATAATGCAGTTGGATATGTAGCTAAAGAGGGAGGTATAGGATGAGGGCCTCAGATATTTGGATCATTGGGATCTCTTCCAGGGCAGGAGGATATAAGAAGAATGGGTTGCACCTAAACTGGGTGGGCACCAATGATTTTGCAAGGAGGTTTTCTAATGTCACTCAAAAGGATTTAGACTAGTGTGACAAGGGAAGTGGGGATCAGCGTGTGGAGTGACTGAGGAGAAGTTAGACGTTAAGTCAAGTTAGTCTAATGGGAAGAACTGGTAGGACTGGATTAATGAGCAAGGCACGATTGACGGATTGAAGTGCATTTATGTTAATGCAAGGAGTATAACAGATAAAGCGGATGACCTTAGAGCCTGGATTATGATGTGGTAGCCATCCCAGAAATTTGGTTAAGAAGGGCCGAACTGGCAGTCCAATGTTCCAGGGTTTAGATGTTTCAGGCATAGATGGAAATAAAGGGGATGGAGTAGTTGCATTACAGCTTAAGGAGAATGATACCGCTACACCAAGAGAGGACATCTTGGAGGGCTAACCCATTGAGGCCATATGGGTAGAACCCAGGAATAATAAAGGTGCAATCACTATGATTGGGTTATACTACAGGCCTTCCAATAACCAGCAGACGATAGAGTAACAGATATGTAGGCAGATAATGGAAAGATGTAAAAGCAGCAGGGTTGGTGTAGATTTTAACTTCCTTGATAATTCACTGGGACTTCTGTAGAGCCATGAATTTAGATGGGGCATAATTTATTGGGTGTATCCAGGAGGGTTTCTCGAGAAGGGGCTTTACTCGACCTCTTATTGGGGAATTAACCTAGCCAGGTGATTGAAGTTTCAGTGGGGGAGCATTTTGGGAACAGTAATCAGAAGTCCATAAGTTTTAAGATAGCTGTGGATGAGAATAAGACTGGTTCTCAAGTGGAACTGGAGAAATTAGATTAGGGTGGCCATTTGAGGATAAATCCACTTCTGATGTGGGATTTTTTTTTTAAAAAAGGCCAGTTGATCAGAATTCAGGACCAGCATGATCCTGTGAGGATGAAAGATGAGATTGGCAAGATTCCGGAAACCTAGACGACGAGAGATATTGAAAGTTTAGTGAAAAAACAGGTTTAGGAAACTGAAATTGGACAAGGCCCTTGAGGAATACAAAGGAAGCAGGAAAGCACTAAACCCAAAAATTAGAGGGCTAATATGGGCCATGAAATGTCCTTGGAATTAGGATTAAGGGGAATCTCAAAGCATTTTATCTGTTAATTAGGAACAAGAGGGTAACTTGGGAATGGGTAGGTTCACTTAAGTATAAAGGAAGGAATTTATGCTGGGAACCAGTGGATGGTGGACCAGTGGAGGACTTCATATTTGTATTCACCAAGAAGGAGGACATGGATAATGGTAAGACTATGGAGGGGCATGTTGATATTCTAGGGTATGCTGATATTAAGAGGGTGCAACTGTTGGGTGTCTTGAAAAACATTAAATTAGATAGGTTCCCAGAGCCTAATGGGATCCATCCCCGGTACTAAGCGAAGCAGGAGAGGAGGTTGCTGGTACCTTTTCTCTTTGTATCCTCTTTAGCAACAGTCAAGGCTTGAGAAGAAAGGGCAGGACTTATACGCTTGATGGTAAGGTCCTGGGGAGTGTTGCTAAAGAAAGAGACCTTGGAGTGCAGGTTCATAGTTCCTTGAAAATGGAGTTGCAGGTAGATAGGATAGTGAAGAAGGCATTTGGTCTGCTTGCCTTTATTGGTCAGAGCATTGAGTATCGGAGTTGGGAGGTCATGTTATGGCTATACAGGGCATTGGTTAGGCCTCTTTTGGAATATTGTGTTCAATTCTGGTTTCCCTCCTATACAAAGGATGTTGTGAAACTTGAAAGGGTTTAGAAAAAATTCCAGAGTTGTAGGGTTTGAGCTTTAGTGTGATGCTGAATAGGCTGGGGCTGTTTTTCCTGGAGCTTTGGAGGCTGAGGGGTGACTTTGTAGAGGTTTATAAAATCATGAGGGGCAGGAATAGGGTAAATAAGCAAAGTCTTTTTCTTGGGGTGGGACAATCTAAACTAGAAGGTAGAAGGTTTAAGATGAGAGGGGAAAGATTTAAAAAGGACCTGAGGGGCAACCTTTTCATGCAGAGGATGGTGCATGTATGGAATGAGCTGCCAGAGGAAGTGGTGGAGGCTGGGACAATTACAACCTTTAAATGATATCTGGAGGGTATATGAATGGGAAGAGTTTGGAGGAATATGGGCTGGTTGCTGGCAAATGGGACTAGAATAATTTAGGTTATCTGATCATCATGAACAAGTTGGACCGAAGGGTCTGTTTCCATGCTGTACATCTCTATGACTGGATGACTCTAAGACTGGAGAACAGCCAATGTTGTTCCTTTGTTTAAGAAGGGCAGCAGGAATAATTCAATAAATTATAGGCTGGTGAGTCTTACATCAGGAGTAGGCAAATTATTGATGAAGATTCTAAGAGTCAGGATTACTTGCATTTGGAAAATAATTTTTTTGGATTTTTTTTCTGGGATAGGCCCCAGCCTATTCATCATCACCCTATAGCTCAAACCCTACAACTCTGGAATTTTTTCTAAACCCTGTCAAGTTTCACAACATCCTTTCTGCAAGGAGCTGTTGTTTCAAATTTGATTGAGTTTTTTGAGGAAGTCACAAAGACTATTGATGAGGGTAGGACAGCAGATTTTGTTGGCACTAAAAGCATTTGATAAGGTTGCTCATGGTAGGCTTGTCCAGAGATTAAGAAACATGGGATCCATGGTGAGTTGGATATAGAATTGCCTTGGTTGTTGTGGAGGCTGTTTTCTGACTTGAGAAGTCTGTACCAGTGGTGTTCTGCAAAGATCAGTGCTGACACCTCTGTTGTTCATAATGCAAATTTGGATGAAAATGGTCTGATCATAAGTTTACAGTTAACAAAAAATTGTGGAATTGTAGATAATAAGGAAAGTTGTCAAAGCAGGATATAAATCAGTTGGAAAGTTGAGTGGAGAGATGGAGTTTAATCCAGACAGTTGTGAGGTGATGCATTTGGGAGGTCAAATACAAGAGGAAAGTATATAGTAAGTGGCAGGACCCTTGAGAGTATTGATGTATGGAGAGACCTTGGGTGCAGGTCCTGATAGTCGCAACATAAGTGGATAAGATGGTAAAGAAGACATGGCATGCTTGCCTACATTGGCATGTTGACAAATCATGCTGCAGCTTCAAAAAACTTCTAACTAGGCCATTTTTGGGTATTGTGCTCAGTTCTGATCACCACACTACAGGAAGGATATTTACTCTGTGGAGATGATGCACAGGTAGTTTACCAGTATGTTGCCTGGATTGGAGTCTCTTGGCTGTGATTAGAGCTTGGACAAACTTGTTTGTTTTTGCTAGAGCTTCGGAGACTTGGGTGGGTGGGGGCAACCTGATAGCAGGATGTAAATTTTTGAGAGACATAGGATGGATAGTGGAGTCATTTCCAAGAATGGGAATGTTAAATACTAGGAGACAAAGGCTTAAGGTGAGAGGGGGAAAGTTTAAAGGAGGCGTGTGAGGCAAATTTTTACAAAGAGGGTGGTACATGACTGGAATGTGTACCAGGGGAGGAGTTGGAAGTAGATGTGGTAGCAACATTTAAGAAGCATTTAGACATATATGGGCAGGTATAAAGGGATACGGACCATGTGCAGGCAGATGGGAGATTTGTTTAGAAAAATATAATGATCATAGTGTCCTGAAGGGCCTGTCCCTATGCTTCTATTCCATGCGCTGTGAGAGACAAAGTTAAGAACAACTCACATTTTAGTTTGACAAGAGTTGGAGGGCAAGTGTTACAATCTGTATAAAGATATAACTAACACTCACAAAATAATTATACTGTTCGGCAGAGTCCAAGCGGATTTATAAAAGGGAAATCAAAATTGTTGGAGTTGTTTTGAGAATGTTACTACTGGCATTGATAGAAGAGAACCAGTGGTTGTGGTTAGGTTATTAGAAAGCTTCTGGTGAGGTCCCATGCAGGAGATTAGCAAACAAAATTGGGGCACATGTTAATTGGGTGGGATATACTATTATCAATTGAGATTCTGGTTAACAAACAGAAAACAAAAATATAAGAATAAATGAGTCATTCTCGCAAGGGCCGGCTGCTACTAGTTGGGTAACACAAATTTCAGACTTTAGGCCAAGGTTATTCACAATTGATGGGTGAACAGAACTACTTCAAATTTTCTGATGACACAAACTAGGTGGTGATGTGAGTTATGAGGAGGATACAGGGAAGCTTCAAAGACACATGGACAGGCAAGTAAATGGCACGAACGTGATAGGTGGAACATCACATAAATAAGCAAGTTATTCACTTGAAGAAAAGCTGAAAGGCAGAGGACTTCTTAAGTAGTGATGTCATAGAGTCATACAGCATGGAAACAGACACTTCTATCGAATCAGTCCATGCCAACTATAATCCCAAATTAAACTAGTCCTACCTGCCTGCTCCTGACTCATATCCTTCCAAACCTTTCCTATTTCTGTACTTATTCAAATGTCTTCTAAACATTGTAATTGTGCCCACATCCATCACTTGCTCAGGAAATTCATTCCACATACGTACTGCCCTCTGCGTAAAATAAAATTTGACACTCGTGCCTTTTTTAAACTCTATCTTCTCATCTTAAAAATGTGCTCCCTAACCTTAAAATCCCCATCCTAGGGAAATAGCACCTACCATTAACCATATCTATGCCCCTCATGGTTTTAAAAACTTCCATAAGATCACCTCTCAATCTCCTATGCTCCTGTGAATAAAGATCGGAAGTGTTAATATCGAAATGGATTTAAAAACACTTGTTCATGAGTCACTAAAAGCCAGTGAGTAGTTCAGCAATCAATAACCAAGACAGATAGTTTGCTGACTTTCATAATGTTGTGGTTATTTCCAGTGATTGACCATAGAATATTGAGTACAGGTTTTAATCATGTATTCAATCATATGCAGGGAAACAGTCCACTTTAGTCTAGCTGAAATGAAAACAATGCCAAATTTAAGAAATTCATCAATTAATACACTTTTTGTCATGTCTGTCAATTTCAATCTTGTCAGTACATAATGATACAAGAAACAGACGTTTCCAATCCTCGGTACGTCTTGATTTACCTAGACAAGGATTGCTTAATCTTAGCCTAGCCTGGTACTGTTTGCTTTAACCCTTTTCTGTTTATTCTATACCCCCCCCCCCCCCCCACCTCTGTCTCCTAACCAATTAATCTATCATGCTTGCTAAGGTCTTTACATAAGGTTCCTACTGTTCATCTGGCAAAGTCTGCTCTCTTAATTTTACTGTGAACGTGGGATTTCAGATTTCACCCTTTTTGTCTAATTAACATATATAATTATAAGGGGATTTGGGTACAGAAGTAAAGATACCTTGGTGATACTGCATCTAGCATATTGTGTAGACCTTTTCTCCTTTATCTAAGCAAGGATGTATTTTCCCTTGAGAGATTGCAAAAGAGGTTTTCCAGACTAATCGCTGGGATGGTGGAATTGTTTTATGAGGAGAGATTGAGGAAGCTAGGCCTATATTCTCTTGAGTTTTGAAGAATGAGAGGCAATATAAATGAAACTTATGATATTTTTTACAAGGTGTAACAGGGTAGCTGTGGTAGGATGTTTCCTCAGGCTTTGAGGAGAAAGTGAGGACTGCAGATGCTGGAGATCAGAGCTGAAAATGTGTTGCTGGAAAAGCGCAGCAGGTCAGGCAGCATCCAGGGAACAGGAGAATCGACGTTTCGGGCATAAGCCAGGCTGGCAAGTCTTAGAACTTGGGAACACAATCTCACAATAAAGGACAGGCATTTTAGGCTGAGACAAGAATATTCGTCACTGAGGTTTGAGAACCTTTGGAACTTTCTGTACCACGAAGTTATGGATTGAACATGCTCAAGGCACAGATGGTTAGATTTCTGCATATTAGTGACATGAAGGGAGAAAGGGCTTAGAGCTACATGCTCAATAATGACTCTCTAAAATGGCAGCGGGCACTCAAGGGGCCAAATTACCTACCTCTCCCAAGTTCCATGTTCCTCTAAGAGAAACTGAAGGAAGTTTTAAGTTCAGGGCTAAGATGGTTCTCTGCAAAAACAGTTCTTTTCTCCTATTCCTGAAGGACAGTTCAGGTACAAATGTTACTTACATCACGATACAATGTTTCATCTAAGTCCTTACAAAGTAGCAAATCCTCTTGTGAAAACAATTCCATGACTCATCAATTAACCTTGTAAGTATAGTGCGTTTTATTGTTTTTACAGGTGATCTATGCCTTAAATACTAAAAATGATGAACATGAGACTGCTATCCAGGCACTCAAAGAGGCACATGAGGAAGAAATCCAACAAATCTTTGATGAAACAAAAGAGAAGATGCTTCGCTATAAGGATAAAATTGATGAAGAAATAGAACTACGGAAGAGAATTCAGTCTTTGGAAGAATCTCTGGAACAGCATGAACGGATGAAACAGCAAGCACTTGCAGAATTTGAAGCCTATAAGCAGCAGGTAGAAGATGCACAGCTTGCTACAGAGACTCATCAATTGCAAGATGTTGCGATTATGTCTAGGAATATCCAAGAAATTAAGGAAAACTTTGATGATAAATTACAACACTTTATCCAGTTAGAAACCCAGTTTGGACCGAATAAACAACAAGCCGTGGAAGATCTGCAAGCGACTCACAAGCTCGAGATCCAGAATCTGTTAAGGACACATCAAAATCAATATGAAACTTCAAGTAAACAACAGGAGAAGTTACAGCAGCTGCTTAAAGATGAGCTAATTGCTGCAAACAATAAAATTCAAGATTTTGCACTTGAAAAGCAAAAGCTAATGGTAGAATTTGAAGCTAAATTGACCAAAGCTCAAGCCTTTCATGAGCATGAAATTGAAGCTTTAAAGTCTCAACATGCATCAGAAAATTTGCTTCAGTGGAAACAGAGGGAAACTCAACTAAAGATGGAATTTCAAATCCAAGAGATTGATTTGAAAAAGGCATTTGATGAGCTACAGACAGAATTGCAGCTCACTCAGGAGGATGCCAAAGAAATGAGGAACAAATGTGAACAGTTTCAAGAAGCATTAAACAAAGCAGAAAACAATGTACAAGTAAGAATTTATATTAATGATTAGTTTAAGCAGTATTTTCTCTTCACATGTTTTTAACAAAGTACAACCGAAGATAAGAATGCGTATAACCCGAGCTAATGTCTGAATTAGTCACCATTGAGAATTGAAGCTAGTTTTGTTTTATTTTATGCTGATATATCATGAGTAACTTCTATATATAAAACAGAAGTTCTGCCCAAATTCAGATATCTTAGATAGTAAAATTAATATTGTGAATCATGGATAGTTTACATAAAGATACATTGAAGTATCTGTTAGACTTCTTCTTAAGTAAGGAAATCCTTCCAGAGAGTAAGATGTAACAGTTGGATAACTTTTACGGTGAGGCAGTAAAATCTTTGTGAATTGCTTTCAGAGAATCATTAGTTGTTTTTAAAACACTCCCCAGATAGCCCCAATAACTTGTTTAATTAAGTCATTGCACAGTTTAGCACCAGTCATTCAGGCCCAAATACCTCAGCTTTAAATGTTCAGGCTGTAATAAGTTTGCTAATTTCACTGGCCTGTGGGCATCTTCCAGTAATACCTGGATATTGCCATCCAAAGCATGATTGCAATGTAATGTCTTAGGACATTGCAAATGGTGGGAAAAGTTATATAGGCCATTTCTTGGGATTTTGCAAAGATGAAACAACTCCAGAGCCATTTTACAATGGTAAACATGATTTCATTGCAGGATTTTCACTCGCATCCCTGATACCCTTCAGCCAAGCATGCAGCCCAGGTTTTCAACGATTAGGTCAACTGGGAGAGCTGTTGACTACTTGATGGGCATTTTTATTTGATTCAAATCAAGCTTTTTGTGTGATCTGTTGTGTCAATTTCTTACTCTTTATTTTCACAAGATGAAGAATGAAATTTTGCCTTTGTTATTGTCATTTAAGTGGTCTGTTTGACACTTTATGGGGTTATAGATACAGTAATTCTATTTCAAAAGATGATTTGTGAGTACTTAAAAACAGCCTGCACAAGGCATTACTAAGATTGAGTTCATTTGTTCTGTATGTAGTGTATACTGGATGTTTGGGCATGGAAAGGCAATGCATTAGAATTAGGGGTGTTTGTGGTTGTGGGTGGTTGCATGAGGTCTACAAGCAGGGATAAGGATTGATCATTTTGTTCACTCATTCAAGGGATGTGGATATAGCCAGCGAGGCCAGCATTTATTACACATCCATAATTTCCCTCGGTGCAGTTCAGAATCAACTACTTTGCTGTGGGTGTGGAGTCATATGTAATCTTGACCAGACGAGGATGACAGATTTCCTTCCTTGTGGTTACATGATTGCAATAGGTTAGCCTTTTATTGTTCATCGTCATTGAATTCAAAGTTTTCCCTATGCAAGCCCTGATTTGAACCCATATCCCCAGAACAAAAGCCTGGGATTCTACTTTACTATCTATTGCTATTAATACTATATCACATGGGTTGGCATGAGGAGTACGTTAGCGATGAGGGTTTTAGAAGGTGTAAGATGTCACAAACAAAATTCCAAAATTCCCAAGCTTCAAGGTGGGTTTTCTGACCAGCTTGCCCATATATGTTATCACCTTCCGCCTGACTACTCGCGTTCAGTGTTGGCCAGCTCAAGTCTATCCTGCAGCCCCACTCCACAGTAAAGATCAAACAATTTAAGGATGTTTTTTATAACTAGGAGCAGTGAGCTTGAAAATTTTTCAACTTGAGCTAGCCACCTCTGTAGCGAATAACCGTGCACTCCATGTTTCTTTACCTTCAACCTGCATCGGACTATTAACATGGAACAAGATGTATTAGTGTTTCACAAGATTTAATCCTTGAAGGCAGTGGGAAGGCTTATGCCCGAAACGTCGATTCTCCTGTTCCCTGGATGCTGCCTGACCTGCTGCGCTTTTCCAGCAACACATTTCCAGCGCGGAAGGCTGGATGTGACAGATACATCTTTAACTAGATTTTGATCAGTATTTGCACTAAAAATTTGGCAAAGGTGGCATTGTCTTTTAATTTGGGAAACAGTGTAATACTGTACCATTCAATTTGATCCTCCAACTTAAAGCCATACTCTGCCACTCTCCCGATACTTCTTGACATCTTTAGCCTTCGAAATCTTAAATACAGCATGTGTGTGACTCCACCACTACAGCCTTCAGAAGTAGAGAATTCCATGCGTACACCACTCCCTGAGTAAGTAAATTTCTCCTCAGTTCAGTTTCAAACTGCCTACTATGTATCCTGAGACAGGGCCCCATGTCTTGGAATTCCTGGTTAGGGAAAACATCATCCCTGCATCCTGACTGTCGGTACTTCATATGTTTCAATGAGATCATCTCTCATTCCTGCAGACTATAGTGAAATTACAGACCCAGTCCACCCAGGGTCTCTTTGTACAATAAATCTAGCATCCCAAAAATCAGTCAGTTGAAACTTCCCTGTAGTCCCTTTATGGCAAGAGTACCTTTTCTCTGATAGGGAGGCCAAAACTGCACACAATACTTCAGACATGATCTTATCAATGCCCTATAATGTTGCGGTAAGACTTTCTTGGTCCAGTATTAAAATCTTTTTTGCAGTGAAGGCCTACATATCCTTTGCCTCCCTTATGGCTTGCTGCACCTGCATGTGCACTTTCAGTAAACAGCAATGTTCTCTGCCAGTCTGGTGTTCTATGCAAGCTGATCAAGGTTGGCAAATAGATGATGGTGTAGTTTGAGAAGCTGCTGCCATGCATGGGCTTTGGAGCCCTGCGCAGCCATTAAAAAAGGGCACCCCAGGTCCTTTCTACATCAATCTTTCCCAATCTATCACTATTTAACTAATATTCTGCTGTTCTGTTTTCCTACCAAATGGACATTCTCACACTTGGTAATAACATTATACTGCACATAACATGCATTTTCCACTCACTCAACTTGTCTAAACTTCCCTGAATCTTTATATCCTGAAATGAGCTGCCAGAGGAAGTGGTGTAGGCTGGTATAATTGCAACATTTAAAAGATACCTGGTTGGGCCTATGAATAGGAAAGGTTTAGAGGGATCTGGCCAAATGCTGGCAAATGGGACGAGATTAATTGAGGATATCTGGTCATCATGGACAAGTTGGACCGAAGAGCCTGTTTCCATGCTGTACAGCTCTATGACTCTTGACCTATTCTCCCTGCCACTTTCAATACCATCTAGTTTTGCATCATCAGCAATCTTGGAATTATCGCACTCCATTCCCTCATCACAATCATGATATATGTTGTGAACAGCTGGAGCTCAAACATTGTTTCCTATGATGCTCCACACCAAAAACCACCCATTTATTCCTACACCGTCTTTCCTGTCTGCTAACTAGTTTTCAAACCTTGCCAGTATATTATCACCAATTCCAAGTGCTTTGACTTTGTGCACTAGCCTCGTGCATGTTAATTTACAAAAAGTTGTGGCATAATGGTAATGCTGTTGGACTAGTAATCCAGAGCTCAGACAAATGCCCTGGGGATATGAGTTCAAATCTCACCATTGCAGCTGGGGGGAGTTTTAAATTATTGAATTAATTAAAAAGAAAGTAAAGGAATATAAAACTAGTTTCGGTAATGGTGTTGAGGATGGTTTACAGGTGCTCTTTTAGGTGAGAAATCTACAATCCTTATCTGTTCTGACCAACATGTGACTCCAGACTTCCAGCTTGACACTCTTAATTGCCCTCTGAAATGGCTTAACAAGGAATTCAGTTCAAGGAAATTTAGGATGAGTCTCAAATGCTGGCTTCACTGGCAACACTCACTTCCCATGAAAGAATAAAGAAAAAAAGTATAGGTAGCATTGGAATTATTTATGATTGTCATGGGTTTGTGAGTGGCATGAGACTGGTAAAACTAAGGATCTCTGTTTTAAACTTTTTTTTTGCTGAAAGTACATTGAGTTGAGAGTCCAGTTGTAACCCATGACCTTTTCTTTAACAATTTGGTGACTCTTCTTTCAGATGCTTCAGCAACAGCTGGAAGAGAATCAACAGAAAGCTGATGGTACTCTTGCAAAACAAAAACAGTTAGGAGATGAACTGCTTGCTTGTAAGCATCACATTCAACAGCAGTCCACAGAATTGCTGCTTAAAACAAGTATGTCCACTTTGTTTAAAACACATTTATTTAAAAAGTTTACTTCCACTACTTGATTCACTCTATTTTCCTCAGTTTTACAGATTTTTTTAAAAACTGTGAAACGTAACTTTTAAATAAATTAATCTAGGGTATAAAGAATGCTTTGATAATGAGGAAGAAAAGAGCATCAGTTGATTATTTTCTTAAGATATGTATATTGCATTTTCATATTTTTTTGAAGTTGGAATTCAGAGCTCCAGAGGTATATAACTGTTGAATGTGACAACATGCTTATCCATCTTTTGTTGAATGCTGGCCAATTACTAAACACACAGATTTAAATTTCCAACTGTTAGCAATTTTATTTCCTATTAGGATTTCTGAGAGGAAATTTGTATTGGTCTTCCAGCACCAGGAGGCTGCCTTTTTATCTGTATGTCATAGGTTTATGTCTTAAATGGGTGACCCCTTATTTTTTAAGAAGTGACCTCTAGTTCTGGACTCTCACACAAGAGGTAATACCCATTTCACATCCACTCTCTCAAGTCCCGTCAGGATCTTGTGTGTTTCAATTAAGTCACTTCTTACGGTTCAAATCCCCAGTGGATATAAGCATACCTAGTCTCAACATCATTCAAAAGATAAGTCATGCATTCCTAATATTAGTCTAGTAGACCTTTGAACTGCATCTAACACACTTATATTCTACTATAATACTCTATATAATGCACGTGATTTGGTTTCATCTATGTCACTGAAGCATAATGAATGGCCTTGACAAAATGGACATAGAGGTAATGTTTCCTGTTGAAGAGAGGTTGAGTAGGTTAGGTTTGATTTCATTAGAAAAAGGAGATTGAGGGGGGACCTGATTGTGAGGTCTACAAAATCGTGAAGTGTACAGACAGGGTAGATAGAGATAAGCTTTTTTCCAGGGTGAAAGATTCAAGGACGAGAGGTCACGCTTTCAAGGTGAGAGGTGAAAAGTTTAAGGGGGATACACGTGGCCAGTTCTTTACACAGAGGGTGGTGGGTATCTGGAACGTGCCAGCAGAGGTAGTAGAGGCAAGCACGGTAGATTCATTTAAGATGAGTCTGGGCAGATGCATGAGTTGGTGGGGAGCAGAGGGACATAGATGCTTAGGAATTGAGTGACAGGTTTAGACAGTAGATTTGGATCGGCTCGGGCTTGGAGGGCTGAAGTGCCTGTTCCTGGGCTGTAAATTTTCTTTGTTCTTGTTCTTTGTTCTATTCAGAAGAGGTTTTTTTTAATGTTCTCTGACTTGCCTCAGAAAGCAGTGGGAGTTAGATTATCAAATTTTTATTAAGGCAGAGGCAGATGATTTGTTGTTAGGCATGGAATCAAAGATTATCAGAAGTAGAGAGGAATGTAGAATTCAAAACACAAGCCTTAATCCTATTGAATGGTGGAGCAGGCTCTACTTATTTCTTCTACTGTTTTATATGCTTGTAAACCTTGTTACTTCAATTCCTTTTGCAATAAACAATAACATTTTATTAGCTTTCCTAATTACCTACTGAACCTTCATGCTAACCTTTTATGACACATACACCATGAAATCCAGATCTCTGTGTATCTCAGAGCTCTGCAATCTCACTGTTTAGATAATGGGCAACTTCACACTTACCACATTGTGTTCTAGTAGCCAGATCTTTATCTACATAGCTTATGTTTATCTCTTTGTGACCAATTTATGCCAACCTCACAGCCGATCATCAGTCAGTTTAACACTCATGCATTTAGTCTTTTCATCCAATTTGTTTATGTACATTATTAAAAAAAAATTGAGTCACCAGAACTAATCCTTGTAGCACACCACTCATCACTCAAACAGAAAATCACACCCATATATGCTCTCTGTTTTCTGTAAGGTAGCCAGTTTTTTCCCCACACCATATTAGCCTAAGTATATTCACTCTGCATGTATTGCAAATAAGCGATGAAATAATTGCAAGTGAAATGGAGCTGGCATGTGCAAACACATGCAATATGTTTTTTCCCCTTCAACATATTAATGTCCAGCAGATGTGGATCCGCTACATTCGCTATTTAAACTTACACTGACTCTCTTCTAATTAAAACTAACACATCAATTATCTCACTGGGCACTTTTTAAAAAAGTTCCAACATTAAGCCCATCAGTCTTGTCAGACTGCAGCTGCACCAATTCCTGGTGATTGCAATTTTCTTCTACTTCCCTCCCTTCCATTTCTTGATTTGCACCTATATCTGAGATGTTACATGCATTCTTCATGGTGAAGACTGCAGGATGAGATAATGGCACTTCAATGGTGAAAACTTCAATGGCCTGGTAATCCAGAGATGCAAGCTGATGTAGGTTCAAATCTTACCATGACATTTGGGAGGAGGGGGGAATTAAATATTTAGGGTAGCGGATGGAGTGCCAATCAAATGGGCTGCCTTATCCTTGATGGTGTTGAGCTCTTCTGGCATTGTTCGACCTGCACTTTTCCAGGAAAGTGAGGAGTACTCCATCATGCTCCTGCCTTGAGCCTTGCAGGCTGTGGACAATCAGATGGGTTGCTCACCGCTGAATTCCTCGTCTGTGACCTGTTCTTGTAGTCACTCTGTTTATATGGCTGATTAATTTACTTTTCTGGGAAAGAAGTGTTTTATTTCTGTAAAGCAGGGCAGACTGTTTATTAATTAATGTAACTTTCAGGACACACAAGTATGCTACACTGAAAACCAACTGATAAACTAGCAATAGTCTGGAACAGACATTGAGGATATTTCAATTGAACGCTACCTTATCTCAAATCAAAAGATGTTTAATGATTGATCATTTTGTTTAATTGTTATTGAACTCAAAAATGGGATATTAACTGCTGATTTGATTTCAAAGCAAGCAAATATTTGAGGTTATTGAACCTGAGCAATATCAGACTTCCAGAATAGGGGCCCTAAGATAGTTTACCCTTCAGCAATGACTATAACAGAGAATCATGCAAAAATCCTAATGCAGCTGCCTGTATGAGATACCTCTGATGGGCAGTTACCTGGTGTCTAGAGCCCTCAAGAAAAATCACCAAATTTGAATTGCTATCAAAAGTGTTTGGAAGAGTTTTGACTTCGTTACCTTGATAGTTGACCAGGAAAGGTTAGAGATATTAAAATCTGCTCTGAGTTCACTCTCATATCCACTTGATTCCTATGGTCACTGTCCATGTCGCATCCTACCCCTTTCACCCACTTGGTTCCCTATCTCTTTACTTAGCATAAACACATCTTTTGTCAGTAGCTGGCAAAGTAGTTTTAAAACACAAAATATGATTGCTATGGCTGCAAATGGGTAGTGGTTCCACTACTAATCCATTCCGCTGCTACCTGCATTGATTGCTGGTACTGGAATGTGCTACTGGAAGTCTCCTGCCTGGATGGTTGACCATAAATTTCTGTAACTTTTTGTCTGATCTGGATCGTAAATAAGGATTCCACCCAGTTGAGAAGATTTGGGCCAATATGTTCAAGTGGGTTTTTATGCATTTACCTTGTCCTCTAAGTTCTCATTTTGTAAGTTGTTACTTGCTTTTTTCTAAAAAAAACGCTCTTGGGACAATGATGCTTTTATTTTTAAAAAAGACTGCTTGTTGACCTAATGCCACACTTTATTTTACCCATGCTAGAATGTTTTAGACTGTGCAATCATCATCTTCCTGTGAAGAGGCGGTGTTTAGAACTCACAAATGCTATTGCATTAAGTTTAAAGCCATTTATTCAGTAACCCATGCATTTTCTTTTCCCCTCTCTTTGCCCAACTATTCCTGGTCCCAAGTCTTTTTTTGGTTTTTCTGTCTTGCCTGTCCCTCATTTTATCAGAAGTTGCACCTGTGCTTTCTTAGCCAATTCTATTACCAAACTTCAACTCAAACTTTTGCCCGAATCCTGTCTTATTCTGCATAAATGTACCACCCTTGTGCTCACAGGCCTACATTGATTAGCCACTTTCCAGCCTTCCACTCCTGTCTATCTCTGCAACCACCAGCGACACAAACACCTAGAATGGTCCATGCTGCTAACTTTGATCTATAATGCGACAGCCTTTCTTTTGCCATATTATTGACAGTTATGCTTGAACTGTTTAGGTGTCATGCTCTGCAGCTCTCCTCTTCAACCCCTTTACATCTTCATCTATTTCCCTTCAATATAACTCTCAAAAAACGTTGAACATTTGTTCTGATAACTTTATTTGACTTGCCACGTATTTTTATTTAATCAATTTTTTCTAAAGCTTGCTAGAACATTTTTTGATATTGAAATTGCAAAATGAATATCCATTTTACTTATGGCAATTTAGTTCTTTGTTTTATGTTGTAGATTGTTTGTAGAGAATATGAAGACTTCTTTGAAAAGCCACAAGAGAAAACGCATTGGTATATTTTACTTTGTAGCATTGCAAACTGTGAATAGGATTGTGTAGAGCTTCAAAAGGACCTAGATAAGTTGATTGAGTATGTCAATAGTTGTCGGATAAAGGTCAATGCAGAGATTTGATGTGGTACCTTTTGGCATGACAACATTGTGAGACAATATAAAATAAAAGGTAAACTCTGAAAGGAATGCAGGGCCCAAAGGACCTGGGTATATTGTGCATAAGTTATTAAAGGTAGAGGACAGTTTGAAAAAGAAATTAGTAAAGCATATGCTGTTCAGTATGTTTGAATATGAGAAAAAGAAGGTTTTGTGGAACTTCAATGAGACTAGTTTGGGCTCAGTTGAAATGTTGCATTCAATTTTAGGTACCATACCTTAGGAAGAATGCAAAGCCCTTGAAGATGTGCAGTAAAGGTTTCTGAGAATGATTCTAGAGTGAGGGATTTCAGTTATGAAAAGATAGATTGAAACTGAGTTTGTTCTCCATGGAGATGAGAGGGCAGAGAGAAGGTCGGATTGAAATATCCAAAATCGCAACAAGTCTGGACAGACTATATTGTGAGAAAATGTTCTCATTCATGAAATGTTCACGAACAAAATGCCACAGATTTAAAATAATTAGTTTTTTTAAAAAGCTCAAGTTTTCGTGTCGTTATGGTCAGGAGTGCACTGTCTGAGTGTATGGTGAAGATGTGTTCAATTGGGGCGTTCTGAAGGGAATTGCATTATTATTTTATTGATTTTACAAGAGAATAGCATACAGGAGTAATCGGTTGAAGGCAGGCACTACATGAGGTGCACTTTGGAGAGCCATTGCATACGTTTGGACCAAATGGTCTCCTGTGGTGTAACAATTCTGTGATTCTATTTTATTTTATTATTATTAATTTGATAGAGGAAAGAACAGGTATGCTTTGCTTTTCACCACATCTTGATGCTTGAAATTACTTAATGGGTAATGAATAATTTTCAAAACATAATTATTGTTATAATGTAGGAAATGCAATAGCTAATTTGCAGACAATCCCAGAAATAACAATGTAATGATGAGCTAATAAATTGTTTTACTAAGAGCATTGAGTAGATCTTTTTGTGTTGTTATGCATTCATCAAAGTGGCCAGAAGTGGCCTTAGTTTAAAATCTTGTTTGAAAGATGTCTATTTGGCCATGCAGCACTCCCTCAAGACTGTACTGGAGTTCCAAGGTTGTGTGTTCAAGTCTCTGAAGTGTGACTTCAATTCACAACCTTCTAACATGGGTGAGAGTGCCACCATAGAGCTATGCATAGATGTCAGGAATATTTCAGTATTGAAACAGAGTGGGTTAAAGCTACTCAGCAACAAATATAAAACTGCGCCATACTGTGTTTAGGCGAGATTGGAACCCTTCAAGCTACTCAATTGACCCTTGAAGCTACAATCCGGGAACTGGAATCACAGCATTGCAAATTAAAGGAGATGTTATCTCATCTTGAAGAAGAAAAGAGCATCTTGCAAGACAACCACCAGACCTTGGATGAGCAACAGAGACAGCAACTACTGACTGTTGAGAAGGTTATGTTCATTTATTGTTTGGAATTTTTAATTTCTGTTAACAAATTTCTTGACTAAAAATGAGTGTAGGTCTTTGGAATCAATCACGTAAAGTTCAAATTAATGTTGCTACTTAATCCTATGAAGAACCAAGCATGCTCTCCTATGTATTTTAGTTTAGCAGTAAATTAGATACATTTCACTCTGTACCTTCCTCCAAAACATTAATATAAGATAAATATTTGAGGACCCAGGACTGATGCTTTTGGCACTCCACTTGTAAGGTCTTTCCTTCCTGAAAATGACCCATTAATCCTGACTCTCTGTCTTCTGTGTGTTGATCAATCCTCAATCCATGCTATTACCCTCCAGTACTGTTTCTTTTTATCTCGTGCAAAACCTTTCATGTGACAGCCTATCAAATGCCTTCTAGAAATCCAACTGCAAGTGCACTTACTGGCTTCCCTTTTATTAACTTTGCTTGTTAAATCTTCAAAGAATTCTAACAAATTTATCAAACATGATTCCCTTTCATAAAACGCTCAATTGTGTGAAGCTTTCCTAAAGGTCCTGCTATTTTTTCCTTTATAATGGATTCTCAGATTTTCCCAGTGACAAATATTAGACTAACTGCCATATAGTTACTTGCTTTCTGTCTCCCTCCCTTCTTGAACAGAGTATCACTTTAGTTGTTGTACAGTTCATATGCAACCCCCCCCCCCCCACCCACAGATTTGAAAAAGTTCTGTTACATTTTTGACTAATTCCTCCAGTATCTCTGCAGGCACTTTCTTTAAAACCCTTGGATACACATATGAAGTCCAGCTGCCTTGTCTGACCTTAGTTTTTAACATGCTTATGCAACTATGTCCCTTGTGATAGAATTGTTATAAGATCTTTCCTCATTTTTTAGCACCTTGCCTAATTGAAATCTTTGGGATGCTTACAGTCTCTTCCATTGTGTAGGTGGGTGCAAAATATTGGTTAAAATTATCTGCCATTTCCTTGTTCCCAATTCTCTAGTTGCATTATCCAAGAGTCCCACTCTCCCTTTAGATTTTTTTTATATACCTGTAGAATCTCTTGCCTATTGTTTTATATTTCTTGGCAATTTACTTTCACCAATTTTCTGCCTTTTTTTAGCATTTTAGTCATCTGCTACTGGTTCCTCAAAAAGTAATTCCCAATCCTTTGGCCTACTGCTAGTTTGCCTTAGTTTTTGATTGGATGCTCTCCTTGGGCACCTTTGTTAACCGTCTTTCTGGCTCCCAGCAACATTGAAATGTCTTGTGCCTTAAGTAATATGCATCTACAGTTGCAAACTATCACACTATGCATTGATACAGAGAACGGACTTCATTGTACACTCTGTTATTCCAAACCCAAAACACAATGATTGGCTCTTTTTCACAGCTGTTACCCAAGTGACCATTCAATTGAATTCAAGGAGGTGGTTCATTTCCAATGAAAGAACTAGGAGTTGGCCATAAATCCTGACCATTCAAATTATACCCTCCACTCATGAATGAAATGTGTTTCTTTTTGTGTGGGAGAAAACCTTTATAGAATTAGAATCCCTACAGTGTGGAAGCAGGCCCTTCGGTCAAACAAGTCCACACTGACCCTCCAAAGAGTAACCCACCCAGACCCATTTCCCTACTCTATATTTACCCCTGACTAATAACCTACATTGTGGGCAATTTAGCATGGCCAATTCATCTAAACTGCATACCTTTGGATTGTGGGAGGAAACTGGAGCACCTGGAGGAAACCCACACAGACACTGAGAATGTGCAAACTCCACACAGGCAGTCACCCAAGACTGGAATCACACCTGGGTCCCTGGCGCTGTGAGGCAGTAGTGCTAAGCGCTGAGCCCCCATGCTGCCGTATGACTGATACAGACAAAAGTGAATAAAAAGGAAAACATTTATTATGTTTAGCTGAACAAAAGAGGTCTTAGCACAAAAAAACCCTGATCAATAGAATTAATTATATTTTCATTGGATTTCATTTTTTTATTCATTTTTCTTATGGAAGGAGAAGTATAAAGAGATTATTTTAAGATTACTGGGCAAATGAAAACCATGTCCTAATTCCAAATCTTAAAATTTGATTTTCAGCACCACAGAGACCAATCATTGCAAGTCATCAATCAAAGGGTTCTTACAAATACAAAGGGTAACTAGGGAAAGAATAGGGCCCCTCAAAGATCAACAAGGTGGCCTTTGTGTGGAGCCGCAGGAAATGGGGAAGATACTAAATGAGTGTTTTGCATCAATATTTACTGTGGAAAAAGACATGGAAAATATAGAATGTAGGGAAATAGATGATGACATCTTGAAAAATGTCCATATTACAGAGGAGGACGTGCTGGCTGTCTTGAAACGCATAAAAGTGGATAAATCCCCAGGACCTGATCAGGTGTACCCTAGACGTCTGTGGGAAGCTAGGGAACTGATTGCTGGGCCTCTTGCTGAGATATTTGTATCATCGATAGTCACAAGTGAGGTGCCAGAAGACTCGAGGTTGGCTAACGTGGTGTTTAAGAAGGGTGGTAAGGACAAGCCAGGGAATTATAGACCAGTGAGCCTGACGTCGGAGGTGGGCAAGTTGTTAGAGGGAGTCCTGAGGAACAGGATGCACATGGTATTTGAAAAGGCAAGGACTGATTGGGGATAGTCAGCATGGCTTTGTACGTGGGAAATCATGTCTCACAAACTTGATTGAGTTTTTGAAGAAGTAATGAAGAGGATGAGGACAGAGCATTAGATGTGATCAAAATGGACTTTAGTAAGGTGTTCGACAAGTTTTTCCATCAGAGACTGGTTAGCAAGGTTAGATCTCGTGAAATTCAGGGAGAACTAGCCATTTGGATACAGAACTGGCTCTCAAAGTGAGAAGACAGAGGGAAGTAGTGGAGGGATGTTTTTCATACTGGAAGTCTGTGACTACTGGAGTGCCACAAGGATTGGTGCTGGGTCCTCAACTTTTTGTCATTTATATAAATGATGTGGATATGAACATAGGAGGTATAGTTAGTAAGTTTGCAGATGACACCAAATTTGGAGGTGTAGTGGACTGTGAAGAAGGTACCTAGGATTACAATGGGATCTTGATCAGATGGGCCAATGGGCTGAGAAGTGGCAGATGGAATTTAATTTAAATATACATGAGGTGCTGCATTTTGGAAAGGCAAATCTGAGCAGGACTTATACACTTAATGGTAAGTCCCTAGGGAGTGTTGCTGAACAAAGAGACCTTGGAGTGCAGGTTCATAGCTCCTTGAAAGTAGAGTCGCCGGTAGATAGGATAGTGAAGAAGGCATTTGGTATGCTTTCCTTTATTGGTCAGAGTATTGAGTACAGGAGGTGGGAGGTCATGTTGTGATTGTACAGGACATTGGTTAGGCCACTGTTGGAATATTGCGTACAGTTCTAATCTCCTTCCGATCGGAAAGATGTTGTGAAACTTGGAAGGGTTCAGAAAAGATTTACAAGGATGTTGCCAGGGTTGAAGGATTTGAGCTATAGGGAGAGTTTGAATTGGCAGGGACTGTTTTCCCTGGAGCATTGAAGGCTTAGCGATGACCTTATAGAGGTTTATAAAATCATGAGGGGCATGGATAGGATAAATAAACAAACACTTTTCCCTGGGGTGCGGGAGTCCAGAACTAGAATGCATAGGTTTAGGGTGAGGGGAAAGATATAAAAGAGATTTAAGGGGTAACATTTTCACACACAGGGTGGTGCGTGTATGGAAAGGGCTGCCAGAGGGTGTGGTGGAGGCTGGTACGATTGCAACATTTAAAGGCATTTGGATGGGTATGTGAATAGGAAGGGTTTGGAGGGATATGGGCCGGGTGTTGGAGGTGGGACTAGATTGGATTAGGATATCAGGTCGGCATTGGACTGAATAGTCTGTTTCGGTGCTGTACATCTCTTTCATAACACCTGTTACGGATAGGTTTCATACAGTATCTTATTGCTCAACATCCAATTCAGGGGTCCCTGACAGGAATAATCAGCACTGTCACAAATGAACTTGGGTCGTTTCAGGGAGTACAGTATTTTACAATGAGCACACAATTTGCTTCTGACTAAAGGAGTGTATGGTGACTTAGTTCCAAATTACTGTCTATCTGTTAACTCTGCCTATATGATCTGATTTCTTAGAATTAAATTATTTTCCTTGGCTTCTACGTTAGTGATGTAGCCTTTCTAAAATATATTACTTAATTTCCCCTTGGGAAGTTCATCTGAAACACTGCAGTTTTCTTGTTTTGGTGATATACCTGTACATCACCACCACCCCTCTTGACTCCTCACCTCTTGCTTAATGAATCTAAAATCCGAGGTTGGATGAATAGAAATTTCTTCCAATTAAATATTTGGAAAAATGAAGCCATGGTTTTTGGACCCCCATTCCAATACCTTCCCCCAAGTACTGACTCCATTCCTGATCATGGTAATAGTTTGAGATGAAATCAGTCCATTTATCTATTCATTCATGGGATGTGGGTGCTGCTGGATTGGCCAGCATCTATTGCCCATTATTAATTGCCCTTAAGAAGGCAATGATGAGCTGGTTCATTGAACCACTGAAGTCTTTGGGTATAGGGACATCCACAGTGCTGTTATGGAAGGGAATTCTGGATTTCAACTGTGCGGCAGTCAAGGAGTGGCAAAGTAATTCCAAGCAAATCTGTGTATTTACGTGGTCAATGGGCTTGCAGGGGAATTTGCAGTTGATACTGTTCTCATTCATCTGTTACCCTTGTCCTTTATAAATGGTGGCAAGTTTGCAAGGTGGTGTTGGACGAGCCTGGTGAGTTGCTGTAGTGTGTCTTGTAGGTGTTATGCCCTGCTGCCACTATGATGACCCACAGGTTTGCAATCTTGGTATATTATTTGACCCCACAATGAGCTTCCAATCGCATATCCACACTAGCCTATTACTAAAGCCATTAGAGTATCTGATTTTGCCCATATCTCAGGGCTGCTGATACTTCCTTTCTTGTCAGTCTAGTCTAGGAGTTCTAATGTATGTCCGGCTAGTCTCCCACATTCTGCATCCTTTAAGTTTGAGGTTGTCCAAAACAGTCTTAACTCACATCAAGGAGAAAGTGAGGACTGCAGATGCTGGAGATCAGAGCTGAAAATGTGTTGCTGGAAAAGCGCAGCAGGTCAGGCAGCATCCAAGGAACAGGAGAATGGAAATTTCGGGCATGAAGAAGGGCTTATGCCCGAAACGTCGATTCTCCTGTTCCTTGGATGCTGCCTGACCTGCGCTTTTCCAGCAACACATTTTCAGCTAACTCACATCAATACCATTTACTTGTAATTCCTGCGCTTGCTAACCTTCATTAGCTTTCAATTGAGTGACAACTTGGGATCAAAGTATTTATTTTGTTTCCATCCAAGGTCCATCCCCCCCATATTTCTGTATCATTCTTCAACTCCAAAATTGAGTGAGCTCCATTTGTTTCTGTCACGTCTTTTGTATCTGGCTGACCAGGGGTAACCCTGCCTATGACTGGCTAGGCCATTTGCTCCAAACTTCCCTACCTATATCTAGCTACTTTTCCAATCTCTTTACTTCTTTAAGGCACTTCTTAAAACCTATGCTCTGTACAAACATTTGGTCATCTGGCCCAGTTGATGTCTTAATTTATAATGCGGTGACATGCCCAGGGATATTTTTGTTGAAGGCCTTGTAAAATACTGATTGTTGAAATAATTCTCATTTTGATGAATACTGCAACTTTATTCTGGTCTAATCTAGGCTGGCCTAAACGTATAAAGTTTTGCAGTACTGTTTTTAAATAGTTATTTGTGATGTTTCCAGATCTTTACCTTTAATTCTTTTTTGCCTGTACATCGCACCTTGAATTCTACAGTTATCTTTCCTATTTCTTAATTGTAGCTAAATATAATACATTATAATGCTGCCGATGATTGATACTCAAAACTAATGTCCTTTAAGCTAGCCTAACTCTTTTAAATTCCTGCTAGGTCTGAAATATATGACCAACTTTGTAAGGTAATAATGTATTTTTTTGTAATGGCAGTCCTTAAATGAAGAGAAAGAATCACAGAGGCGATATTATGAAGAGGAGATAGCAAAGCTGCAGCATAAACTTGAAGAGGAAACTAGATATCTAAGAGAGACTTTCAGATCCAGCATGGAAGAATTATCTCAACTACATCAATCGACATTAGAATCTGCTCAAGACACACATGAAAGAGAAAAGAAAAAGTTGTGCTTGGTTAGTGGAAATTATTTTAATCTACAAATACCTTTTGTGTCTTAATATTTTTCGATTTGGAAATGAGTGATGAGACAGAATTAACAAATGATCTCATAGTAGACATCCTTCAGGCAAAAATGATTGCAGTAAGGTAAAATCCTTGCATTCATTTCAAGGGTGGGAAGGAAATTACAAAGGGGTGAAAACAGAGTTGATCACAATGGGCTGGGAAAAGGTTAAAAGATAAGGTGGCAGTTTAACAGTGGCATACATTTAATGTTTTAATTGATTATTCTCAACAAAGAGACATTCCATTGAGAGAGAAAGACTCTGAGGTTAATGCAAAATCTGGTAAGGCAATTATGGATGCTGTAAACTTAATAGAAGAGGTGGTTAATGGTAAGCCAGAAGATTGTAAAAATTTTACAACCAGTCAAGCATGACCTTAACAAAAAGAGAGAGAAATTAGAATGTCTAAGCACCCTAGGTGGAAGAATAAAAACAGCCAGTGAGAGTTATGTGAAATGATATAAAAAGGAGAACTGTTGAATTAAATATAAGAGGATGAAACTGCGGAGTCAATGAGAAAGACGCAAATGGCAGAGATTTTGAACAATTATTTTCTATCTGTTTTCACATCAAAAAGCGTCTTTGAATAATAGAAAATCCAGAGGAAAGAGTGAAGGATGAAGTTAAAGCAATTGTAAAAACTTATGAAAGAGGAGCTGGAGTACATCATTGATGAATCTGCCCCATCCTCTTTTGGAAAATCTGTTTGTCTCCCCTCTAAATTATTTCAGTGATCTTGCCTTCATGATTATCTGACATTGGGAATCCCAGACATTCACTTCCTTCTGGAAAATAAATTCTTTCATATTTCAGCTTTAAGTCGGTATCTCCTTATTCTATAACAGTGTTCTCTAGGTTGAGATTTCCCCACTAATATCTGTCTTGTCCGAACCCTTCAGAATTTTGTATGTATCAATAAGATCATCTCCTTCTAAATTCTCATAGTAAAAGGTCTGAGTTGTTTAACCATTTTTAATAAGTCAACCTGTTCATTCCAGCAATCAGCCTAATGAATCACTTTTGAACTGTCTCCAGTGCAAGTACATTCTTTCAAATACAGGGATCAAAATGTTGTATTTCTGGTATGGCCTCATCAACATCCTGTATTGTTGTAAAAAGACTCCTCTATTTAAACTCCAATCCACTATCAATAAAGGCCAAACAGTACAAGTACCTGGCCAAGTGGTACGATCATTGAGCTCGTAATCCAGAGATCCAGGCACTGTTCTAGGGGTTTGAATCTCAACCACAAGAGGTGGTGGAATTTGAATTCAATGAAAATCATAACAAAACCATACTCATTCAATCATGCCTTTCTGATAATGTCAAAATGAAACCACCACTATCTCTGGATGTGTCCTGTGCCATTGTCAAGATAAATGCAGAGAAGATGGTAGCACAACTGTATACTGTTAGGAGATAGTTGCCTTAGATGCTTTCCATCTGAAGTCTCATCAGATCAAACATAACAAGGAAGCTTTGTTGATTACTATAACTTGAATCAATACTCCTCCATGTTGAACAACAATTGTAGGATGGACTGAAGATGACAAGGGCACGGAAAGTAATGTTTTGCTCGTACCGCTGCTGACTACACCAGTTGAGCACTAAAAAACATTGCTAATAGACTGGGCCTGTGTCAAGTGGTGAGGGAACCAATCAGAAGGAAAAGCATATTTAACCTTCTCTTCACCAATCTGCCTGCCACAGATGCATCTGCCCATGACAGTATTGGTAAGAGTGACCACCCAAATTTCTCGTGGAGACAAAATCCTATCTTCACATTGAGAATACTCTCCATTGTGTCGTGTAGCACTGTGAAATAGGATAGACTTGGAGCAGACCTTGCCAGTCAAGACTAGACATTCAAGATCAATGTTCTTTCTAAGATGCATGGCCACATTAACATATTACTCCCAACACTGTGAACTCCTATCTTGCGTAATAACTTTTTATGTGGTACTTTATCAAATATTTCTGGAAATACAAATACAATATATCCACTAGATTCATTTTCCTTGTATCCTCAAAGAACTCTAGCAAATTCGTCAAAAATTCGTCAAACCCTTTTACAAAACCATGGTTGACTCTTTTGATTGTGTTAAGCTTTTCTCAATGTGCTGCCATTTCTTCTTCAGTAACGGATTCGAGCATTTCCTATTTTCCATCACTATCACAAGAGAAAATACTCTAGTAATCTAATGAGATAAAGGCTACCATTTCTCTACAAATGATAGGTTCCGTTCTAGGGTCTTAAAATAAGAGGCTACAGAAATAGAGGATACATTGGTGTAATCTTCCAAAGTTCCTTCGATACTGTCCAAATCCCAATAGATTGGATAATCTCTATTCAGTTAAGGCAGGAGACAAAAAAATAAGGAAATTATCGACCAGTTAGCTGAATGTCTGTCATTGGGAAATTGCTGGAATCATTATTAATGAAGAAGTTAATGGAGTTTTAAAAAAAAACTGTCAGGCAGAACAAACATGGTATTATGAAAGGGCTATCACAGATTTTCAGAATTGTTACAATACAGAAGGAGGCCATTTTGGCCATCGTGCCTGCAATGATTCTATTACCTAGTGCCAATCTCCTGCCTTTTTCCCACATCCCTGAACACTTGAACCTGCCTTCTCCACATTTCCAGGCAGTGTATTCCATCCTCGGATGCTGCCTGAACTGCTGTGCTCTTCCAGCACCACTAATCCAGAATCTGGTTTCCAGCATCTGCAGTCATTGTTTTTACCTAGTGTATTTCATACCCTAACTATGTTCATTTTCCTTTCATGAGTAGGGGCCTCTTCATATCTACAATATCCAGCCGATCATGATTTTGAAAACCTCTAACAATCTTTTCTCAGCCTTCTTCTCTCCAACAAAAATAGTCCCAAATTCTTAAATCTATCCTCAACAAAGGTTTCTTATTCCTGCAACCATTGGCCCTAATAATGAGAGGATTTGAGTGTAGGAGCAGGGATGTCTTGCTGTAGTTGCATAGCACCTTGGTGAGACTGCATCTAGAATATTGTGTGTAGTTTTGGGTCTCTTTATCTGAGGATTATCTCCCTATTTTATTCTGACTATGGAGGGAATGCAACAAAGGTTTACCAGACTGATTCCTGGGATAGCAGGATGGTGTGTTAAAAGTTACTGGATCAGTTAGGACTATCGTTGACACCATCATTACTTGACTTTTATTTTTCTAATTTTTGATTTGGAACTGAATTCCAGTTGAGAATTGAATATTGAACAGCACCTTATTTTAATGAAAAGAGGAGAGAGCAAAAGGTTGATGTTTGTTATTTACTGCTCTAAGAACACCGTCGATGAATTGACACTAAGATAGTGTTGTACTCTGGGACTGGTAGCTAGTTGTATGGAGAATGGTTCAGTCACGATCTAACCAACTGATCTTTTAATATGTTTTTCTTATATTTATCTCAATTGGCTCACCCAGCAAATTTAAGATTACTGCCTACACTGACAACAGCAGAGATTATTGTTTGTATTTTTAAGTGCTAATAATTTTTCCATTAATCACCCTATTTGGGCGACATTAAAACTTGGTGACTGTCAAATCCAGTGTACGTTCTGAACTCCACTTGACTATGGTAGCAGGGTCTCAAAGCCTGCAGGGAAGGTGCTCACTTTTGTCCTGAATTTTGTAACTGGCATTGCATCCCATTTGGAATTCTGCAGAGATATTGGAGCAGGGGTTGTATCACTGGGCAAGTAATCCAGAGACCTAGGCTAATACTTTGGGGACCTGGGTTCAAATGCCACCGTGACAGCAGGTGGAATTTAAATTCAATTAATGAACTCATAGCATATATATAAAGTTTGATGAAGAATCATCTAGACTCGATTCGTTAGTATGCCCTCCCTCCATGTATGTCTCCAGTTGTTGTTTTCAACTCATGACATAAACCTAGTTTCTATAATAGTGATTGTGAAAGTATCAAATATTGTTGTAAATATGTATCTTGTTAATTTGTCCTTTTGGAAATGAAACACATTTTGTTTTCTGGTCTGGCCATGTGACATAGACCCACAGAAATGTGATTGCCACCATCCACATAAGTGACTGAGCAAACCATTCATTCAAAGCCAATTAGGGATGGGTAACAAATATTGGTCTTGCCAGTGATACCATATCCCTTGTAAGAGTAAAGACAAAAAAGATTTTATGGTAGAGGGATACTGGAAGGGCAGATGATATTTGTTCCTGTGTAGAATGAAGGTTCATGAGATTCAGAAAATAGATAAATACATTGCATAAAGGTTAGTTTCTTATTGTTTAAAATAATAGAAACATAGTTGAAAGTTAAATATTATAATCAGGTTATTAAAATTACTTCCCCAATTCTCTTCCTTTTAATATACCAAACTTCCTTTTATTTTGTCTCCTAATCTATACCTTATTACCCAGGAAGTTACTTGGGCATTGCAGGCTGTGACATTAGAAACGATGTGACTACATATGCAGTGAGTGCATTCTCTGCAGTTAAGGTGGCAGCAAACCAACCCTTAAAATAAGCTGCATGACACGGAATAAATTTAGAATAGAAAAGAATGAAGGCTGCTTTTTTTTTAAATAATGAAGAATTTTGGAAGTGATGATGATAGCAGATTAAAATTTTGAACAATCAACTATCTTTTTTCTGTTTGTATTTCAATTCTGTGCTGTAAGGGTGTTTTCCTGGCTTTTGAACAGTTTTGTAATGTGTGTAGCTGAAAATGTTTAATTTTGTTTCAAAACGGAGGCAAGTGTTTCCACCACTGTGCAACCATTGTGATCCCATTTGATGCTTGAAATGTGTCGAGGATAGATATCACCGTGTGAATGGGGCGGGGGAGGCATGAGAGATAAGTAGATATGTGATGAGCATGAGGTAATGGGAGGGGACAGTGGACTTTGAATTGGAGGGAGTCGGCGAATTGATGAGAGCTCTGAGATAGCAGGGGATGGGAGAGATGTATAAATTGAAGTAAAAGGCATTATTTTGCCAATGTATTTTGCAAGACAACAGTGGGCTTCAAGGATTAAGCAGTTATGCCATGCCTAATATTCAAAAAGCTGTGATAATTTAAAGGATCCACATTGCTGTTAGCACTTATTTTGGAGCTCCCCAACTGCCATTGCTACCTCAGAACTTGTGACCTGAAAGCTTTTCATCTTGACCCCAATAGATGCCATAACTCAGTTTTGAAGCCTTTCCGTAGGCAAAATAAAAGTTTGGTACTTCATCACAGTTCACTAAAGTCTACCCTGAAAATAACTGTTCGGAAATCCTGCAGGAGAAATATGTGTGCATAAAATCATATATTTACATTTATTTATTTAAAAACCTAATTCAAAATTCTTCCCCCTTTAGGAAATGGACCAATATATTGAGAAGGAACGATTACGAATGGAAGATGAGAAAAATCAGTTAAAACAGCAGATGGAAAACCTGCGGGAAGAGTTGACTGCCAAGTTAAATACAGCCAGTCAAGAGGCAAGAATCAGATTGGTTACGTTGCTGAGCTTAGTTATGATTATGCAAATAGGGAAAGTTATTATTTCAGACCAACAAACTTTTCTGAAAAATTGTCCTATCTAGTATCATACTGTTCATTAAATACAGTCGAGTAAATATAATTTTGGGAAAGAAATGAAATCTGGTTGTCTGTGACAAATGGAAAATTGCCAACTTGGTTAGATGTGGAAATTCTGTGCAGTATAAACTTAGTAGCTTTTGATATTGAGATCAACATCTTGTTGTTTGATAAGGATACTTGAAATGTTGTAACATAATATACAAGACGGTGAGCCAAGTGCTGGAAAGTAGGATTAGTGTAGGTTTACAATAGATTTGTTGGTGCAGACTTATTGGGTTTAAGGGTCATCTCTACTGTATGATTCTTCGGAGCAATCACAGGTAAACTGAGCTGCAGTATAAATAGCCATTACATAATCGAATGGTGAAGGCTCTTCCCTACAGCGAGGAAGCAGGCCATTCGACCCATCAAGTCCACACCGAGCATCCCATCCAGATTCACACCCCCAACCTACCCTTGTAACCCTGCATTTCCCATTGCTAATCCACCTAGCTTGCACTTCCCTGAATAGTATGGGAAATTTAGCATGGCCCATCCACCTAACCTGCACGTTTTAGGACTGTGGGAGGAAACCGGAGCGCCCAGCAGCAACCCATGCAGACATGGGGAAAGCATGAAACTTTACGCACACACTTGCCCGAGAGTGGAATTGAACCTAGGGTCCCTGGCCCTGTGAGGCAGCTGTGCTAACCAATGATCCATCATGCCATGTTGTGGTAGTGTCTCTATCTTTGAAGTCTTACCTACTTGTCATAAAATGTCTGAACAGGTTTGTTAAAATGACTATAATTACATGAGCGACCGGGCTTGAAGAACCAGGATTGAGGTTCACAAGAAGAAGGTGTAAGGATAGATGAGTCCCCTGGGCAGGATGGGATTTATTCTAGGATTTTCTGGGAAGCCAAGGAGGAGATTGCTGAGCCTTTGGCTTTGATCTTTTTTGTCATTGTCTACGGGAATAGTGCCAGAAGACTGGAGGATAGCAAATGTTGTCACCTTGTACAAGAAATGGAGTAGAGGCAACCCTGGTAATAATAGACCAGTGAACCGTACTTCGGTTGTGGGTAAATTGTTGGAAAGGGTTATAAGAAGTAGGGTTTGTAATCATTTAGAAAGGAACAAGTTGATTCGGGATAGTCAACACAGTCTTGTGAAGGGTAGGTCGTGTCTCACCAACCTTATTGAGTTCTTTGAGAAGGTGACTAAATAAGTGGATGAGGATAAAGTGGGTGATGTGCTGTATATGGATTTCAGTAAGGTGTTTGATAAGTTTCCCCACAGTAAGCTATTGCAGATAACATGGAGGCATGGGGTTGAGGGTGATTTAATGATTTGGATCAGAAATTGGCTAGCTGAAAGAAGACAGAGGGTGGTGGTTGATGGGAAGTATTTATCCTGAAGTTCACTTGGCTCAGTGGTTAGCACTGTTGCCTCACAGCATCAGGGTTCCAGGTTCGATTCCAGCCTCTGGCGACTGTCTGTGTGGAGTTTGCACATTCTCTCTGTGTCTGCATGGGTTTCCTCCGGGTGCTCCGGTTTCCTCCAAGAGTCCAAAGATGTGCAGGTCAGGTGAATTGTCCATGCTAAATTGCCCATAGTGTTAGGTGCATTAGTCAAGGGGAAAATGGGTCTGGGTGGGTTACTCTTCGGAGGGTCTGTGTGGACTGGTTGGGCTGAAGGGCCTGTTTCCACACTGTAGGAAATCTAATCTAGTGGTGTATCGCTAGGATCTGTTTTGGGTCCACAGTTGTTTGTTATCTTTATAAATGACCTAGATGAGGTCTTAGAAGGATTCGTTAGTAAATTTGTGGATGGCTCTAAGGTTGGTAGAACTGTGGATAGTGCCGAAGGATGTTACAGGTGACAGAGGAACATAGATAAGCTACACAGCTGGGCTGAGAGGTGGCAAATGCAGAAAAGTGTGAGGTGATTACACTTCACTTGAGAAGGAGTAATGAGAATGCAGAGTCCTGGGCTAATGGTAAGATTCTTGGGTAGTGTAGATAAACAAAGAGATCTCTGTGTCCATGTACGTAGATCCTTGAAAGTTACGACCTGGTCGATAGGTTTGTTAAGAAGGCATATGGTGTGTTAGCTTTTATTGGTAGAGGGATTGAGTTTCAGAACCAATTGTCATGTTGCAACTGTACAAAACTCTGGTGCAGCTGCACTTGGAGTTTTGTGTACAGTTCTAGTCACCGCATTTTAGGAAGGATGTGGAAGCTTTGGAAAGGGTTCAGAGGAGATTTACCAGGATGTTGCCTGGTATGGAGGGAGGGTCTTATAAAGAAAGACTGAGGGAATTGAGACTGTTTTCGTTAGAGAGAAGGAGGTTGAGAGGTGACTTAGTTGAGACATAGAAGATAATTGGAGGGTTAGTTAGGGTGGACAGTGAGAGTCTTTTTCCTCAGATGGTGATGGCTAGCATGAGGGGCATAGCTTTAAGTTGAGCGGTGTTAGATACAGGACAGATGTCAGAGATACTTTCTTTACTCGGAGAGTGGAAGGGGTGTGGAACGCACTGTGCAACTGCAGTAGACTCACCAACTTTAAGGGCATTTAAATGATCATTGGATCGACATATGGACGAGAATGGAATAGTGTAGGTTAGAATGACTTCAGATTGGTTTCACAGGTCAGTGCAACATCGAGGGCCAAAGGGCCTGTACTGCACTGTAGTGTTCTGTTGTTCTAACTGAAAGCCTTACTCCTGTGCCCATTTGCTCAAGAGTTTGAGAAAGATGAGGAATCTTAATGTGAATTATTATTTTGAACTTTGCCCTGAGCAACTCTTTAGACTTGCACTTGCCTAGACACTTTCGATGGATATTTGAATGGCAACTTGATGCCAATCAACAATCCATAAACGGAACCTCCTCCGCTTCTGTCTGAGTAGAAGCAGCAACTCCATTTTCTTAATTGGATTGAAGAATTGTTAATGAGCTGCACATAGAACATGTCAGCCAGAATACTGAATTCAATGTTAATTAGCTACAAAAAGTGAAATAGAAGCAAAGAAATGTTGCATTAGCAGAGAGATGAAAGACATGATAAAGTGAAATAAGATGTGTATAATTTTTAAAAATCCACCAATAATGAAAAGCTAAGGGAATAAGAATTCATCTGTGTAAAAGTTCATTTCAGCACTGGAGAGATTGTTTCACCAGCAATTAAAGCAGACTACACTGTTTAATAATAAAATACTGGATTGGATAAGTTCTTTATTTTGATGCATTTAATGCATATTAATTGGAAGTGTCAAGCTTTATCATTCAGCATAATGAATAGTAGGTCAGATGATGATGACATGTATCTCAGTACAGATCTTGGAGGAACAGGACAGGAAATTTCCTGATTTCTATGTTTAACTGTGCTTGTGCAGTTGCCAGAAGTTGCTTCCTGATTTTGCACAAGTGACATTATATCTGCATTTTATTAATAGTTGCATAGCACGTGAAAGCAAGGAAATTGTAAATCATTGAAAACAACTTGTTCGGAAATGTCATGACACACCTTTGGAGCAGTTGGAACTTGAACCTGGACCTTCTGGCTCAAAGCTAGGGATACTACCACTGAGCCATGAGCCCTTTTTTTTGAAACACGTTCGTTATTGGGAAAATTAATTTGGATATTCAAACTATAGCTTTCAGAAATAATTTGACCATTCCTTATTTTGTCATATGTGAAGCTCCATCTGCTTTTGCTAATTTTTTTGTTATTAAATTTGACATTTGTCTTTGACTCCCTACAAAGAAATTGTTAGAATTATGTTTATTTGTTACTTTTGTTGTAAAGATTTTCAATTCTTTTAGACAATTTCCGCATTTGTAGAAAAGAAGTTGTGCAATAAAATTGCTTGTTCACCAAGAGTTTAAATGTCATTTTCACTGATGTATTCCTGAGCTGATGTCTACTGCTGTGGAACTGATTCGAGTCTATTTCCACCTCAATTATTTTGGGTTCTGAGCAAACTAAGCTGTCTTTAAGAAGAGTCTGGAGTTTGATTCAATCATTTTTCTCCTTTTCGAGGCAGGTACTCTATTTCTTCCCCCTCCCCATGTTGGGAGAATTAGTAACCATCTTGAGAATGCCTTAACTGTCTTTAATGAAGTCTAAGACTGATTTGTTTCTGAGTTTCAACTGTATTAGAAAATGCTGTACAGGTATTTTGTTTGTCAACTTGTGCACCTTCAGTAGAAGGGAATTGATCTTATTGCAAATGTACATGTGACATAAACCTTTATGCATATAAGTAACTAAGCTGTAACATTGCAGAAAATTTACTCGGTTGAATTTTCACCACCGAAGCAGGAAACAAAAGCAGGGATTGTTTTCAAGTCATGGACCCACCTCTGGTGTCAAATGAATTCAAGTCCAGATTTTTACATGAGACAGTTTTTAATTGTTTTTGAGATCAGTTTACTATCTGCCTATAGCCAGAAGGATGGTCAATGAAGGTGGGTCATATGAAGTCTGCAACTCATTTAGCCAGCACTGAGGCAGCTGGTTCTTCTAAGGGAGAGTTTTAAGATTTCGTCCCTTTGTCTTGCATAGCACCAGAGGGGAATATGATACCGCAGAGTGGCAGAGGTCAGTACAGCTCCCTTCGGAATATCTCCAGTCACTGACTTCCAGCCTGAAAATCATGTTTCCACTACTATGCTCAATATTCTATGGGCAAGCCAATTCTGAATGCATGCTACCAACTCACTGTGGAACCCATGCATCTTAATCTTCTGGATGAGCCTGCCATGAGGGACCTTGTTGAAAGCCTTACTAAAATCCATGTAAACAACATCCATTGCTCTACCCTCATCGATCACCTTCGTCACCTTGTCGAAAGTCTCAATCAAGTTAGTAAGACATGACCTTCCTTGCACAAGGCCATGCTTTTCCAAACGTGCATAAATGGTATCCTGAAGAATTCTCTCCAATGGTTTCCCAACCACTGATGTAAGATTCGCTGGTCCGTAGTTTCCTGGATTATCTCTATGACCCTTCTTGAACGAAGGAACAACATTAGTTAATTGCTATTCCTCTAGGACCCCTCCAGTGGCTAGCTAGGATACAAAGATCGTGGTCAAGGCCCCAGCAATCTCCTTTCTTGCCTCTCAGTAGCTGGGGTAGATATTATTGGGCCTTGGGGACTTAGCCACCTTACTGCTCTTCAAGCGATCAACACCACTTCTTTCTTGATCTCAAAATGCCCAAGTATATTTCATGTTCCACACAAATCTAATTATTCTGTATATCCTTCTCCTGGTGAATACCGATGAAAAATATTCATTTAGGATCTCATCCAGATCTTCTGTCTCCAAGTACAAGTTCCCTCCTTTATCATTGAGTGGTCCTATCTTCTCTCTAGTTATCCTCTTGTTTTCAATGTATCTGTTGAAAGCCTCAGGATTCTCTTTAACCTTTCTTGTCAACGTCATTTCATGGCTTCTTGCTCTTCTAATTTCCTACTTGAGAACATTCCTGCTTTAACAATATTCCTCTTGGGCACTGTCTGATTTTGGCTTCCTAAATCTTACATATGCTTCTTTTGACTAAATTCACAACCTCCCTTGTTATCCAAGGGTATCTTACCTTGCCATCCATGTCCTTCCTTATTTCTCGAAAATGCCGGTCTTGAATGCTCATCAGCTGGTCTTTAAACAATTCCCACATGTCAAATGTGGACTTGCCTAATAACAGCTCCTCCCAATTAACACTCCCTAGCTCCTACCAAATTGTGATATAATTTACCTTCCCCCAATTTAATACTTTCCTGCAAGGCCCTGACTTATCCTTGTTCATAGCTATCTTAAAACTTAAGGAGTTGTGATCACTACTTCCAAAATGCTCTCCCACTGAGCCTGACCAGGCTCAATAGCCAAACCAAGGCCCAGTATGGCCCCTTCTCTAGTTGGACTATCCACATACTGTTTCATGAACTGTTCTTGAATGGTCCTAACAAATCCTGCACTGTCTAAGCCTCTTGCTCTAAAGGAGTCCCAGTCAATATTGGGGAAGTTAAAGTCACTCACTCGACCCATATTCCCTCAATGGATGAGCCCTCCACTATATCCTCTAAGTGCAGATGTAACATCTCCCTAATTAATAATGCAACTCCTCCACCTGTTTTACCTTCCTCTCTGTAGTCAACAATGAAATCCTGGAGCTTTGAGCAGCCAGTCCTGTCCCAATCATGACCAAGTCTCTGGAGTGGCCACAGCATTATAGTCCCATGTAGTGAGCCAGGCTCTAAGCTTATCTGCCTTACCTATAGTACTCCTTATGTTGAAATAAACATATTTCAGCCCATTAGTATCATTGTGTTCATTTATCTGTCTCTACCTGTTCTTTCTTTCTTTCTGATTTACTGGTGCTAACATCTACCTTCCCCTCAATCCCTCTACTTGCTGATCTGCCACTCTAGTTTAAACCCTCCCAAGTAGCACTAGTGCCATTATTTTGCAGTTACATCTATTCTACCTGCCCAGTGACAGCATACTGCAACAAACACAGATAACACTGGGGAAATTCAGCAAGTGTCTGATGAACGAAACAGAATGAATCTTTTGAGTCCAATATGACTCTTCTTCAGAACTCCAGTTCTCACTTCTCCAGCTGTGAAGAGAAGTTATACTAACTTCAAGTTTTAACTCTTTTTCTTTCTCCACAGATGCTGCCAGAGTTGCTGAGTTTCTCCAACATTCTATGTGTTTGTTTCAAACTTCCTGCGTCCATGATATTTTAATCTTAATTGTTTACCGTATTTGGGTTGATATTTTGTTTGGATGAAAGGTATGACTTAATTTGCGACAGGTTGTTCAAGTCATCTATTTTATCAAACTCATTAGGCTGAATCCATACTCACAGTCAGCACTTGATGTCTAAGATGTTGCACAACTGCCCAGATGAATGGACATTTCTTGAAACTGGTTGACTTTATCAAATCTGTCTGAATAGAATCTGTCTAGACTTTTTCCACAAACATAAATTTGTAATTGGAGTATTGTTCACATATCTTTATGGCCACACTTGCTTTATAGTTTGGTATAAGAGTGAAATATTTTGATATTCATATAATTTGATATTTTGATATTAAATTCATTATCAGTTATGTTGGCATTTGCAGCCTGATTAAAATGCACACCACTTCAGTAATTACTCTTCCTGAAATCTGCTTTCCAAATAGGCACAAAGGAGTTGAATCAATTGTATCAGTGTCAACATAATTGTCTAGAGTGACCAGAACCTTTTTAACTTCAATAAAGATGCTCAGCAGAGTCTTGAGTTTATTGAAACAAAAACAGAAATTGGCAGCATCTTTAGGAAGAAAATGTTTTGTTAACATTTTGAATCCTGAGACGAGCATCCGCAATTCTTTGTTTTACTTTAGTTTGTTGATCTTGTCCTTTGCAAATTGAATAGCTTTGAAAGAATTTGTACAGTGTAGCCAGTTTACTTGGATCATTGTTCAGAACTGTCAACATTATATTGTGCTTTTGTGAACATTTTTAGGCACTGTTTGTTTATTAGGTTGTTGCAATTATTCATTTGCTCTGTGCAGTGTTTGATCAAGACATTGCAGTAAGTGCATGAATGCGAAACTGCTAAGTGTCTTGACTGCCACGTTACTTCATTCAGAGGTCAAAATGCCACTGTACCACATTACTGTTACTTAGGACAATTCGAAGAATTTTCCATTCTTCACAAGTGGCTGCTGAATATTGTCCGCTTGATTATATGTTCTTAGAAGCTTTTTTTTAACATAATGCACAATTGAGGCTGCTTCTGAGCATGATCTGTTCCAAGATCCTCTGTGAGTAACAGTGCTGTTCTGAGAAATGCTCGATTCAATTTTAAGCAATACCATTATTGCATTTTTCTTTCCAAGCAAAGAAGTCCTGTATGATGTAAACCATTTTCTGTAAATCAAGGTTAAAAAACATAAAGTAGCTTGATTACTATCTCAGTGGAGACTCCATTGCAAGCAGTTCAGTTTCAAACTTTCTGCATAGGCAGTTGCAAACAAATTCACATTCTAGTTGAAACTTGATATACAAAATCAATACTTTTTATACTGAAACAGCTCTGCTCATGTCTACTATGTTAATTGACTCCACAGATTCAAAGGTATAATTCTTGGATTAGCTCTCAGTAATTGCTGTATATTTTACCACATGACCTGAATGTCTTGCATAGAAAACATGAGTATATACATCTTTACTGCAATTAGAGCTTTCACCGTATCAGGATTGATCAATTTTGTGCTTTGTACACTCCATCTTCATCTCTCAGTCTCCTGATGTTCTGGTAAAATTCTATTTTTGTTGTAGTTTCATAAATTAATAACAGAATCTATGTGGATTTTTTGGTTCAAATGCTGCTTTAGGTAATCCAATTTGTTTTTTTCCAGTGCTGAGCTCACCATTTACTCTGGAACAAACAATGCACAGAGCACTAAAATAAAACCAAAAATGGTGGATACTAGAGATCTGAAACTGAAACAAAAATTGCTGGGAAAACTCAACAGGTCTGGCAGCATTTGTGTGAAGAAACCAGAATTAATGTTTTAAGTCCAGTGAGTCTTCATCAGAACTATTAGTAGCTAGGAAAATATGGTATTTATGCTAAAGCCGAAGTGGGAGAGGGATTGGGAGGAAAGGGGAAAGGGAGCGTTGAGTGAATAGGTGGAGATGGAGCCCAGAGAGAGAGATATGAAAAGGGGAGGTAAATGTTAACACTACTTTGTTCTCACAGATGCTGCCAGACCTGAGTTTTTCCAGTAATTTATCTTTTTGTTTTAGATCTCCAACATCTGCAGTTCTTTGTTTTAGTGTTTAACTCACTACCACATTTCTTTCAGCTTTGTCCATCTTGAAGAAGTTCTCTCTTTAACAGGATTTTCATTTTAACCTTATTCTCCACCTTTACTTTCATTTTCTCTCCTGGTATTCGACAAAGTCTTTGCCAAAACTCAACTTCCATAGCCACATCACACTCTTCCGTGACTGCCTCCGGATCAGACTTACCCCACGTGGATTTCCACTGAAGTTCCATCCTTTGTGTTTTGAATCCACTTAGACCACAGGTATCCATGTAATGAACAAAGTTTCTCGGACAGTTTGTGTTTTGAGTCCACTTAGGATCACAGGTATCCATGTAATGAACAAAGTTTCTCGGACAGCCGTTCTCTCTCTATCCTGAGACCTACACTGATTGCTATGATCCACTGTATGAACATTCTCGACCTTTGTCTCCATCAACACTACCTCATTCTGTCACAGAGCCATCCCACCTCCCAGTTTCACTTAATTCTCCAGCTCGCTTGACAAGCTAACAGAAAACTTTTTCTCTTCCTTTCAGGGCCATTAAGGAATACAAGCCGGAACAACTTCAGGAATATTGCTCGTCTCCCCTTCCCTCTGATTCCATCCTTTTCCCTAATCCCACCATTTGTTGGGTATTTACTATTCCTTTGACTTTCCACTCTCTGATGTTGAATGTTCTGTCCTCAGCATAGGCCTTAATTTTATCCCTCTGCACTCCCACCTCAATGAGTTTCAGGCAAATGCCTGACACTGAACTTTTCTTCTGTCACCTCCATGCCCATTTCTTCAGAGAGGAGTCCTCTCCCAATCTCTCAGACCCCTTCACCTGCCTCCAACACTCTCCACCTACCCCTTTTTTGGTGTTTTGCTTGAGCTTGATCTGATTATTGAGAACTGTTGACGTGGCATTAGTGACTTCAATTTCTGTGCACTTGACCTTACCCATTTCAACCTATCTTCCTCTGAACTGACTGCGCTCCATAATCTCAGATCAAACCCTGACTTTGTAATTGGGTCTGCTGGCAAGGGTGGTGCTGTTGTCTTGTGTATTGATCTCTACATTGTTGACACTTGTCAACCTTAGACACCATCTCCAATCTTCCCTTGGATCCCACCATTGAACATCAGGCCATTGTGTCCACGATTGTCACAAACCTCATCTCATCTGGAAATCTCCTTACTGCTGCCTCTGAGTTCATTGTCCCCCAACCCTGTACAGCCCTCTTTTGCCTTCTCAAAAACCACAATCAGGACTGCCCAGGCAGATCCATTGCTTCTGCTTGCTCCTGCCCTACAGAACTTATTTCTTCTTCTCTTGATTCAATTTTTTTCTCCCTTTCCAATCCCCTTATTTGTATGTCAGTTTCAGAATTTCCAGTTTGCAGGCTGCAGCCATATCCTCCATGAACGTGCAAACCCCTTTACATGCGCATCCCTCATCAGGATGCTCTGGGCCCACCACTTCTCCCTCGATAAAAGGCCTGAGCAGTCCTCATCCACCACCACCCTCCTGCACCTGGCTGAGCTAGTCCTTGCTTTGAACAACTTCTCCTTTAATTCTTGACACTTTCTTCAAGTCAAAGATGTGGCCATGGGTACCAGCATTGGCCCCAGTTATGTTTGTGTCTTTGTGGGATATGTGGAACATTCCTTGTTCCAGTCTGACTCCGGCTCCCACGCACAACTCTTTTTCTCTGGTATATCAATGACATCCTTGGTGCTGCTTTCCTCTCTCTTTTATCATTTTCACTTCCTATTTCCAGTCTTCCCTCACCTTCACCTAGTTCATTTCCAACTCCTCACTTCCCCTTCCTCGACATCTCTGTTCCCATGTCTGGGGATAGGCTGGTCACCAATATACACTGCAAACCTACTGACACCTAAGATAGCGCTGTGTGTTGGGGACATTGTTACACTGTAACAAATCTTGTAGCTGAAGAAGTGGTTACTTTGTACCTGGATGTTGCTGTGATGAGTTATCAACTTTTCAATGTGCTCATTTGAGTACATGTGACAATAAAGCTAATTCAATTCATTTTGATTCAATTCCCACTGTTCCTTCAACTATAAATCCTCACACCCAACTTCCTGTAATGGCTCTATTCCATTCTCCCAGTTTCTCCATCTCTGTCACAGTGAAGAAGGTTATCTAAGATTACAAAGAGATCTTGATCAATTGGGTCAATGGGCTGAGGAGTGGCAGGTGGAGTTTAATTTGGATAACCATGGGCTATTGTATTTTAGTAAAACAGAAAAGGGCAGGACTTACATAATTAATGGTAAGACCCTGCATAGACTTGTAGAGCAGAAATATCTAGAGGATCAGGTACAAAGTTCTTTGAAATTTGCATCACATGTAGACAGGTATGTAGCACACTTGCTTTCATTGCTCAGATCTTTGCATATGGGATTTGGAATGTTGAGGCTGTACATGATGTTGATGACGCCTTTTTTTGGAGTACATGTACAGTTCTGGTTGCCCTGTTTTAGGAAGAATGTTATTAAATTGGAGAAGATTCAGAAAAGATTTACCAGGATGTTGCCAGAAATGGAAGGTTTTGAGTTCAAATGGTAGGTTGGATAGGCTGCATCCAAAGGATTGTAAGCTGCCATTTCTGTCACCTCCAATGGAATGCTGCAACCAAACACACATTCTCCTCCCCTCCCTTGTCAGCCTTACACAGGGCCCATTCCCGCTTGGACACTTTGGTCCAGTCCTCCTTCACTCTCAACATGTGCCGACAGCTCTAGCATCTTTCCTTGCAATGGCAGAAGATATAGCATGTGCTCGTTTACTTCCTCCTCACCGCCCAAGGCCCCAAACATATCTTCCAGATCAAGCACCTATGCTTAATTCAATATAATCTACTGTATTTGCTGTTCACAATGTGGTTCCCTCTACATGAGGGATATGAAACACAGGTTGGCTGACTGCTTTGCAGGACATCTATGTTCTAACTAGAAAAATGACCTTGAGCTTCCAATTGAATTTAATTTAATAAGCTTATTTGTCACATATACTCAATGAATACAGTGAAAAATTTATAAGTCGTCACTTACAGTGCCATCATAGGTTCCTAGGTACAATCTTTAGTTACAGAACAGAGAAATCAAGAAAAAGCTATATTACAGCTATACACAATATAATCATAGGTCAGAAAAGCAAGTAGCAAATTTAAAAAGACAAACATCACAGTCTCTCTCCGAAGTTTGTTGTAGATGTGCTGCAGTGTTCCAGTGAGCCTTAGTGCAAGGGACTCTGCAGTCTCTCAGACCCAATATCGAGTTCAATATGTTTACAGCCTGATATCATCATTTCATGTTTTTTTCATCCATCCCACACCTGGCCCTGTTTTGACATGTGTTGCTCTAGCACAGTCACCCATTCACACGTACTCCTCGGCCCTTTATCACATTTTATAAGTTGCATTCAGCACAGCTGACCTATTTTTGCACTCTTAGCTCTTATTATCACTTATTCAGCTTTTTTCTGTCCTAGTTTACTATCCATAATTTCTTTGTTTGCCTACCCCTTTCATGTCTCTCTCTGTCTGGTCTGTGTCTCCACCTATGTGCTCACCCCTCTCCTTTAGCCTACTTTGGCTTCATCATAAATATCACTTTTTTCCAGCTATGAACAGTTCTGATGAAAAGTCCCAGACTCAAAATGTTAATTCCACTTTCTTCCCACAGATCCTATCAGATCTGCTGAGTTTCTCCACCAATTTCTGTTTTTGTTTTGGTACATAGCACATTGTTGGTTTCACAGTTTGTATCTTCTGTAAATGTGCTGGAGATGGCATTTCAATTTTGTTGCTCTTGGAGAGGCATTTCTTTTTGAAATATGCACAGGATTTGTTTTATATGGAGCTTGAAGATTCCTTTGCGTTTCTTTGGACATATTTTAATTTTTTTTAATCAAGAAAACAAGTTTAAAATCATGATGAAAGGATGTTACTTGTTACTTGCATTACCTCCTGCTTCCTCAATTTTGTGTTGCTTGGTGTTCTCGGTCACTACATATGATAAACTATAAACTCCCCACTCCTAGAACTTCTGAGTTGTGAGCTGGCCTCTTCCCCTTCCCTGAGCCAGCTTCCTGCTGCATTCTCATACTGGACTTGCGCTCAATCAGAAGCTGGAACACCAGTGCTATGAACTGACTGACTGACTGTTCAGAATGACTGGGCTTTGTGGTTATGGTTTGCACGAAGGCTCATGAGGTGTACATGTTTTTTTCACAATATTATGCAGCTCATTATAGGGAATGTTGATGGAGAGGATTGAGGTCCTCCTCCTGAAAGTTGGCAGACATGCAGCAGGGAACCTCTCTGTTGATGGCGATCTTCCTTTACCTTCTCTCTCACTTCCAGCTCGTCCTCCCGAGATATTTGCTTCTCAGGCCTTACTGTCCTCAAGGTTCATACTACCACAATGAAATCGAAAGAGAGTTGAAAATATCAATTGACCCAGTCCAGATATCAGAATTATCTGATCAGAAGTCTAATAGCCTGATCAGTAATTGTCCTGCCAAGTAAATTACTTGTTTTTCTTTTAGCTTTTGTTTCTGCCTGTGACTCCCAAAGGTCAATGAATAACATTTTCTTCAAAGGATGTCCCCTAAAATCTATTCATACAAGTGAAATTCTCAGGCAGCCTGGACTTGTGAAGGATGAATGAGTCATAATAGCAGGCAGGAAAATGAGCATGCAAGTGAGGAAATTCTTATAGTCTTAGACTAGTCGGACATCAAATGAGTAGATGTCCTTCCAGTTAATGGATCTCACAAGGGATTGCTGGACAGCTTGCAGGCCACAATGTCACAATTGATACGCTGCACTTGGGTGAACCTAGCATGAAGGTAAAAGCCAGTGCTTTCTGTCTTTGTGAGGCTAAGTCAGTTGAGCTTTAGAACAGAGTATGTGGATGATCTGTGAGTTGCAGTGGTGCGCAGCTCAGAATTGTTGTTAAGGGTTTGGCCGTCATTGCCTTTCTGGTGCTCTTCCTATTCTTTCCTTCCTAATGCCTTTGATTCGACCTACCTGGCAGAAAATGTTGCACCTCATAGTCAGCAGGCCCAAAATCTGATAATCATCCCTCCAAATCCAATTGGAGCGAGGCAGAATTGAAAGCCTTTGTTTGAAACCATTTTTCTTGCTGAATTCATAATAATTTGGATGAATTGATAGCACAAACAGAAATCAATGACTATGATATGATGGTCATTACAGAAATGTGATTATAAAGGGGAGCAAGGCTGGGATCTGAATATTCAAAGGTATTTGACATTTGAAGAGGAAGGAAGAAAGAACATGGAGTTGGAGTAGCTCTGTTAAGGGTGAGATTAGCTTGAAGTGATCTTGCCTCAGAAGGTCAAGATACAGTCTGTAGAATCAGATTGGGTGGAGCTAAGCCATAACGAAGGAAAGCTATTGATGGATGTAGTTCACGAGACTATTAACAATAGCTACACTATAAAATAGAGTATACATCATGAAATAATGAGGCACACAAATATCTTACTACAATAATCTTAGGTGTCTGTAATCTCCATGTTGATTGGACAAAACAAGTTTGTAAATTCATTGAGTGTATTCAGAATAATTTTGTGTGCTGCTGTGACTTTTGGAAAATGTCAGGAGAGATATAGGGTGCTGTGAGTTGATTAAAAGAACACTCAAACTTGAAATAACCAGACAAGAATAGTGATGGGATGGATTAGGAATGCAGACCAAAAGTGGACACAAAACAAAATTGGCAGGATGGGATCAGGCAGGAAGGTAGAGCCAAAAAGAGTTAGAGGAAATTGATTATTATTTTAGGCAGCTTTGAAATTAATAAATAAATATTGAACAAATAAGCTAATTGTTATCTCATCCTAATTCCCTGATGACTAACTAGCTAAAGATATTGATGGTTGGTTTGTTTCAAGTTCCCAATTGTTTAATCAATAAATATAATAGAAACATATATGCACATTTCTAATCATTTGCATTGTTATAACAATGTATAACATTGTATTGGGGTTTTCCTGTAAATATCAATTCCCTTCTCAGAGATTTTGCAAATATAGTTATTCATCCTAAGACCCTCTGCAAGTATAAGGTGCCAATTTCTAGCCTTTTCTCTGAACAATTAGAACACAGAACGTTACAGCGTGGTACAGGCCCATCGGCCCGTGATGTTGCACCAACCTGTGAAAATAATCTGATGCCCATCTAACCTACATTGTGCGATTATTATCCATATGTATGTCCTTAACGTCGGCAAGGAGAAAGTGAGGTCTGCAGATGCTGGAGATCAAAGTAGAAACTTTATTGCTGGAACAGCACAGCAGGTCAGGCAGCATCCAGGGAACAGGAGAAGCTTCCTGAAGAAGGGCCTGTGCCCGAAACGTCGAATCTCCTGTTCCCTGGATGCTGCCTGACCTGCTGTGCTGTTCCAGCAATAAAGTTTCAACTTAACGTCGGCAAGTCTACTACTGTTGCAGGCAGGCCGTTCCATGCCACTACTACTCTTAGTAAAGAAACTACCTCTAATATCTGTCCTAAATCTATCACCCCTCAATTTAAAGCTATGTCCCTTCGAGTTAGCCTTCACCACCCAAGGAAAAAGGCTCTCACTGTCCATCCTATCTAACCCTCTGATTATCTTGTACGGCTCAATTAAGTGACCTCGCAACCTTCTTCTCTCCACCAAAAACAGCCTCAGTTCCTTCAGCTTTTCCTTTCTTACTGGGCAACATCCTAGTAAATCTCCTCTGAACCCCTTCCAAAGCTTCCACATCCTTCCTATAATGTGGTGAAGAGAACTGCATGCAACACTCCAGGTGTGGCTTTACCAGCGTCTTGTACAGCTGAAGCATGACCTCGTGGATCCTAAACTCCGTCCCCCTGCCAATAAACGGCAACACATCATAACAACCCTATCAACCTGGTGGCAACTTGCAGGGATTTAGATTAGATTAGATTCCCTACAGCGTGGAAATAGGCCCCCAACAAGTCCATAATGACCCTCCGAAGATTAATCCACCCAGACCCATTTCCATCTGACTAATGCAGCTAACACTATGGGCAATTAACATCGCCAATTCACCTGACCTGCACATCTTTGGACTGTGGGAGGAAACCGGAGCACCCCGAGGAAACCCATGTCGCCACGGGAAGAATGTGCAAACTCCACACAGACAGACAGTCCCCTGAGGCTGGAATCAAACCTGGGACCCTAGCAGCATTGCTAACCACTGAGCTACCGTGCCGCCCATAGATTTATGCACCATGACACTGAGATCTCTCTGTTCATCTACATTGCCAAGAATTTTACCATTTGCCCAGTACTCTGTATTCCTGTTATTTCTTCTGAAGTGAACTACCTCACTTTTCCACATGTAACTCCATTTGTCACTTCTCAGCCCAGCTCTGCATCATATCTCTGTCTCTCTATAACCCACAACATCCCTCGGCACTATCCACAACTCTGTCTACCTTAGTGTCATCTGCAAATTTATTAACCCATCCTTCTATGCCCACATCCAGATTATTTATAAAAATGACAAACAGAGTGGCCCCAAAACAGATCCTTGCGGCACACCACTGGTAACTGAGCTCCAGGATGAACATTTCCCATCAGCCACCACCCTCTGTCTTCTTTGAGCTCGCCAATTTCTGATCCAAACCGCTAAATCACCTTCAATCCTGAAACTCCCTATTTTGTTCAATATTTGGTTAAACCGCTGCTATATGCTCTAGAGTTTTGAAGAATGAGACATAATCTCAGTGGGACTTAAAAAATATTGGAAGAGATATACATGGTAGATGCAGGTAAGATGTTTCTCCTGGTTGGATAGTCTAAAACAAAAGGGAAGTGCCACCTCAATCCAGATTGAGGCAACTTTTATATTTTTAATCACTTGTGAACCTTAAGAATTCTTTACTACAGGGGGCTGTGGATGTATAATCTTTGTGTATGACGAAGGTAGAAATTGATAGATTTCTGATTCCTAATGATGTATAAAGTTATGTGGATGAGGTGGATAAAAGGTATTGAAGTTTTCAGTCAGTCATGATCATATTGAATGGCATGTAAGGTTCAATGGGATTAATGGCCTGCTTCTGTTCCTTTTAATCTTTCTTTATTCATACCATGGAGAAATACATTACTGAGGCGAGATTTTAGGACTTTAACAATACTGTATTTGGAATCTTATAATCTGGCTGAAATCTGTTAAAAAATGCTACCAGTAATTCCATAGTGGACTTGTTCCTTTGAGAAGAGATAGATAAGTCATTCCAACCCACTTAGCATCTTTGGATTTTTAAAATTCATTTGTGGGACTTGGGTGTCGCTGGCTTACCAGCATTGATAGCTCATCCCTATTTGCCCTTGAGAAGGTGATGGTGAGCTGCTTTGAATTGCTACAATCCACTTGCTGTGGGTTGACCAACAATGCCGGTAGGGAAGGAATTCCGGGATTTTGACCCAGCGATTGTGAAGAAACAGCGGTATGTATCCAAGACAGGGTGGTGAGTGGTCTGGAGGGGAACTAGCAAGTGGTCATGTTACCAAGTACCTGTTCACCTTGTCCTTCTAGACAGAAGTGGTTGTGGATTTGGAAAGTGCTATGTAAGAATCTTTGGTGAATTTTTGAAGTGGATCTTGTAGATAGTACACACTGCTGCTACTGAGCACCGGTGGTGGAGGGATTGAATGTTTGTAGACATGGTGCCAATCAAGCGGGTTACTTTGTTCTGGATGGTGTCAAGCTTAATGAGTGTTCTTGGAGCTGTGCCCATCCAGGCAAGTGGAGAGTATTCCACTTTGATCTGTTCTTCTCACTCTGAAGATGGAGGAGCTTATCTGAGAAGAAAGGAAAGATTAGCATTGTTTTCATAGCAATCTTTCTTCTCATATTTGTCAGAGCTGGTTGGTTGTTGTATATGTCTTGCGGTCAGTGAGTTGGTTGAATTGGAATATCAATGGGTTGATGAAGGATTTACCCAGAATTTGATACCTGCAAGCCCAGAAATATGCATTATCTTGTTTTTGCAGAAAAGGGAAATCAACCCAAGCTCATTTTGGTTTTTTAATATCTTAGAAATGTTAATATTTGTTGCATAATTGACAAAATAAACTCAAAGTGGTTATAATGAGATCTCTTAAAAAATAATGTGCTCACTTGGAATGTAATTTGCAAGAGTAATATTTAAATCGAAAGGAATATGAACCATAAAATAGTAAAGATGGAAGTTTTCCTTTTCGCTGTGGTGACTTGAGAGAAGAATAACGGAAATCCTGACAGTACAAAAAAAGTGGCTGTCTCTGCAAAATATCTACCAAAGTAGCAGTGAGAGAATTTCTGTGAAAATTCTACCAGTAATGTTCAGTATCAAATCAGAAACCCTACAGCCTATCTACATATAGAGTCGGGATCTGTGAAAATATATGCTTTTATCACTTTTTCCATTGTTGAGATCATTTCATGTCAACAAATAAGAAAGAAGGTCAGCAGCAAAGTCTGGATCAGAAAATAGGCACAGGATTAATGAATACTGCTCTTTTTTGAAGTTCTTTTGGTAAGCATTAGTACTTGTTAGTCAATGATGAATGCGTTTTCTGTTTTACTAGGTGTACCGTTTGCAAGACCTTGTGAAGAAGAGTGAACAAGGCCTAGGATCAGCTGAAGGACATATTTCCAGCCTGAAGGATGCGCAGGAAAAGCTACAAAAAGATCTGGATTCTACCAGGGTCAAACTCAGGCAGACAAGTGATTCCCTTTCTACCGTGCAAGTACTAATGACTACATTGTAGTTAACAATTCCTATATTTCCATTTTTAAAATTCCTGCTAAAAAGGCACTCTGAACCTGTATTTTCCATATTGAAGTTTCTGTCTTATAGAGTTGGGTAAATGGTCCACACAGTCCTCCATAATTGTGAACAGTTGGTTGGCTGATCAGAACTGACAGACGGTCAAAAATGCTATCCTCTGGGCAAGAAGTCTTTTTTTCTCTAAACAAAGAAGTAAAAATGTCAATCCAGCGATCACAAGATTTGACTCACAAGTCTGTCTCAAATTTGTTCATTGTATTATGTTCCATGTCGGAACTGATAACTTTAGAAAATATTTCAATTCATTGCACCAATTTAAAGGAATTGCACGACAAGATTTGAGTTCTAAGACTTTTGCTATAGCTGAGCAATTGTAATGCTCATTTATTGTTGCATAATTAATCTGGTGAGAGAGTTTTCTACTATATTATTAAGGTTTCTTGAGACTGAAGGAGCAGTGTTTTTTTTTTGTTTGTGTTTGATCTGGCTTCAGCAACTTGTCAAGCATACTTAGGGGGATGGATCTTCCAAAAATGACACACGGATAAATTTTCATCCACACATGGAGTTGGGAACGGTGTCAGGAATGACAGAAATTTATGTTTTCTCATTGGAAATTTTCATGTGACCACTTTGCTTTGGGTTGTGAATTTGCATGCTTGTCTCCTGTTGAGTGGCTGTTAACCAGGTGCTCTCCAGCCTGAAACACTGTTGAGATACTGACCGCCATGCACTCCTCCATTTACTGCATGGAGTACTAATGCCTAATGATTGTTCATGCAGTAATTTTAGTATGGCGGCAAAGCAAGGAGGCTGGTCCCAAATCTACCTTATCCTACCTACACTAACGCTCTATTACTGTTATCTTGAATGCCACATTCCCCATTTAGTCAAATGGGTTAATTCAGTTACTGATTCAGCGATAATTTTTAAAATGTAACAATCAGTCATTAAAATTAGCCTACTTTAAGATTTGATCTGTTTTGCCATGTTGTGAAATATTTCCTTTCAGTTGAATAGAGGTGATCCAACTGGCATTTGTTAACTGTCAAAGTAGATGGTAGAATTGGTGGACCAGTGTGTTATCCCAGAGATGAGAGAGAATTAGTAGCCCTGTGGTAAGTTATCCCAGCCATTCCGCTAAGACATGCCGGGGCATAGATCATAAAGATATGGTCATTCATGAAGCAAAACAAAAGTATTGGAGTAAAACACCTCTGCCAACAATTGAATTTGCGAATAAATGGTCTTAGTCATTGTGACCTTTTTTTAAAATTTTTAAATAGTTACTACGGTCACAACAATTACATTTTTGTATATCATAGGGAGAATTGGAACAGCAAAGACAGGATTATGAGGCAAGACTGAATGAAGCAAAAGAACAGGAGAAACTCAAATGGAAAAAAATGGAAAAAGATTTGGAACAAAACTGGAAAGCAACTGTAAGGTAATTCTAATGTTCTCATTGAATAATCTACTGCAATGATGGTTCACAACAGTTAATCACTTTAAAAAGGACACAAAGACCCCCCCCCCTTTACCTGGCTTCTAGGCCCAGAAACCTATACTTAACAAAAACTGCTACTTATTACAATAGATTCTAGCTACAGGTAAACAGATGTGAACATTCCACACATAACTCCTAACTAAAACTGTAATTTCCCTTTTAGGCTCCCCTTTATACACAAACGCATATACCAAACAGGTAACAATAAAACAGGTATTTTGGAATCGGGAACACTGGAAAAGCAGTTCAATGGTTCAATGTTGAGATGACTCTTGTACTGATCAGAGTGCTGCTTCTTGGTCTTCAGGTTTAAAGTGGTCATTTTTCTGCCAAGAACAGAATGAGCTCCTGGGCTGGTGGTTTGAATAGCTTCTCTACATCTTGTTCACAGCCCTAAGTTGTTCAGCTACCTGAGAATCAATTACATAATTGTTGGCAGGCAGAAGACCTGTGAATTATTCTGTGAATTCACAAGCCAATCTGCTACTTGTTGCTGATCAAAGCTCCATTTGTACATAAACTTTCAGCTACAGTTCATCCGCAGCCACTGCTATAACCCACAGCTGTGCAAACAGTTTGCACAGTGACTATAAAGTTATTTGCCATCAAATCATGCAACAATCCTTGTAGCATCTGCTTTTCTAATGGCTCTTTTCTCATTTCAGTCCACAGTTTTAAAAAAAAACACACAAAAACAGAGTAATATGGTCTTTGTATTTGTTTAAAATAAAACTTTGAATATTGATTATCAGTCTGTTTCCAAGTCTTTAACAAAAATCAGAGACTTTTGAATCTGCTTGATGAGAGACACATTACCATAAATCAGAAATCTCCTGATGAATCCTGAGACATAAATGCTCACAATTTCAGAATGTAGATATGTATAGAATGTATTTGGAATGCATGGATAGCCCATCAAAACACCTCCTTTAAAACTGATATCGTGAAACACAAACTTTGGATAAGCTGTCTAAAGCTCTCTTAGTTATCTTAAAGGTTCCTGAAAGCATTCTAAAATGAGGTATTATTGCATTATGGAGTGTAACTTTAAATGCTTCAGTAACATCAGGAAATTTTATTAAATATGTTTAAAGTAAATTTTATGAAAGATGTCAAAGTTAAGGGCAATCTATGTGAATGTATGTAGCTTTCACAAGGTAGATGATCTAGAGGCACAAATAGTACTAAATGCACCAGATACAAGTGGCACTACTGAAACATGGCTGCATGGAGACCAGGACTTGGACCCAAATATTCAAAGATATTTGACATCTAGAAAAACTAACAAGGAGGACTAAGTGTTGTGATGTGCTGATAATATGAGATAGCTTCATTATATCAGTAAGTACATTAGTCACCTTTTTAATAAATCACCGAAGACTAACCCACAAGAACTGCAAATTATTTGGAAGGTTAATGGAATGTTAGTCTTTCTTGCAAAAGATTTGAGTACTGTGGCTTAGGGCACACCTAGAGTAGCCTATGCAGTTTAGGTCGTTCTCAGGAAAGATACTATTGGTGAAGAGAGACGGAGTGCACCAAAAGTTCATCTAACCCACTCCCAAGTGAAATTGTGCCAGTATTCACTAGAATTTTGAAAAATGAGAGCTGATCTCATTGAAATCGACAAAATGTTGCAAAAGGTAGGCAGGGCAATGCACGTTAAGATGTTTTGCCTGGTTTGAGGAGACTATATCCAGAGGACACAATTTAAAAATAAGGGGGTTACCATTTAGGACTTGGACACAGGTTAGAAAGATGCTTTGTTACATCCCAAATAGACATCAAATCGTAGTATATCAGCACACAGTTAGACGTATGCTTGCCAAGAATGTGTTCGGTGAGTTTACAATGGAATCGAAAGTTCAGCAATCAAGCATAAATGAGAAAGGCAATGATGTTGGCCAAGGAAAGGGCATCTTAAGGACATAGGAAAGTACTAGACACCAAGCAGTAAGTTCAGGGAAATGTAGAAGAGTAGTAAATGTAGGAGCACTCGTTGATCAGGATCATAGGAAAAGAACATGTAACCTGTAATATAGGCCTAGAAATGTAGTGTAGAGATAGGGGATGAATTTGAAGTTCGGATTCTGATATTTACATTTCTAAGAGGTGTGGAGGTATTGAAAATCAAAGCAATTGTTTTGCAAAACATTTTGTTCGATAGTCTTAGAACCACAAAGTAAACAGTGCATCAAAAAGGAAATACGAGATTACTACTATAGAGTATTACTAGAAACATATGAAGAGCTCATGTTTGGATGAATTTGGGAGCAAAAGCTTCTCTTAAACCAGCTTAGCTGCAATTGGTTTTAAGCCTCTATGGCCTTCCTTACCTTGCTGTTTCAAAACTTTTTAAATTCACTCATGGGCTTTTCATGTGTACTCAGAGTTGCTGAAGAAGGTGGTGGTGGGCTGCCTCCTTGAACTGCTGCAATTTGCTTGCTGTAAGTAGACCACAATGTTGTTAGGAAGGGAGTTCCACAACTTTAATGGAATGACAATAGATTTCCAAGTCAGAACAGTGAGTAGTTTGGAGAGGGGCAACAGGTGGTGGTGTTCCCTTGAACTGATGCTTTTGAGTTTTTTAAAGGTGCTTCTTGATATTACATATGATATTCCTGACTTAAATGTGAGTTCTTTGATTACTCGCACATGAAAATTGAAGGCTATTGAAGCAGAAGCAGTTGTAAGAAAATTTTGCAGGTAGTCAGTGTGTTTTCTTTTAAATAAGGATGCATTTCTGTACAGCTTTAGTAGACTGTAGTGCACCTCATTCAGACAATGTTTTTGAATATTGTTGATGTTCATTAGCATATGCTATTACATAAATAAAAACCAAACACTTCATCTACGTATCATGATTATAGCCACCGCCTCAGCCACTTTCACCCCCACTGATGTCACTCACTGGAACACTGCTGACGACCATACAGCCGCCATCAAAGACATCGCCAACGTTACATGAAGCATCACATCCGCCCCCGAGGATGCTATCGAATGCACTGCTTCTGCCCCCTGACACCCATGGTGTCCGTCACTTCCATTGTTAACGTTGCTCATGGTACCATAACCGCATCTATTCTAGAGACAGCTTCCGCCCCACTACCAACTCTAGCTCCACACCAGGTCCTAGCTCCCTGCCGTGTTTTTACCATCCCCATCACACCTTCCTCTTACTGAGGATGAACGATCAGTCCTTAGTAAAGACCTCACCTTCATCTCAGTACGTTCCCGGATCAATGAATTGAACATGCGTTGAGGCATCTAACTTTTCTTCCGCTACCTCTGCCTCTGTCTCCATGCTTACTTTTTCCATCAGGGCTCCCACTCACCCTCCGAGGACCCCTTCTCCTGCCTCCAACACACTCCATCCACTTGGACACCACGTGCTGGTCTGTTACCCACCTTCGAACTTTTCATTTCCAACTACCGCCGTGACATTGACTGCCTCAACCTGTCTACCACTCACCCACTTCAACTTCTCACCCTCGAAACGCACAGCCTTCCACTCCCTCCGCTACTACCCCAACCTCACCATCAAACCAGCAGACAAGTAAGGGAGGAGTGATAGCTTGATGCACCAACCTTTACACTGCCAAAGCCAGGTGCCAACTTGTGGACATCTCCTACTGTCCCCTCGACCCCAACTTCACCTCTCATCATCAAACTATCATCTCCCAGATCTTCCAAAACCTCAGGGGATCTCCCACCAACAGCTCCAACCTCCTTGGTCCAGAAGCCCCACACCGCCAGGTTCTACCTCTTAACCAAAATTCACGAACCTGATTGCCCCAGTGAACCCATCATCTCAGCCTGCTCCTGCCCCACTGAACTTACCTCTGCATACATTGACATCATCCTATTCCCCATTGGCCTCGGATCTCTCCACATAGATTCGAGACACCACCCACGTCCTCTACCTCCTCCATGACTTACGGTTCCCAACACCCAATACCTCATTTTCACCAGGGACATTCAGTCCCTATACACATCTATCTGCCATGACGAAGGTCTCCAAGGCCTCCGTTTCTTCCTCTCCCACGAACCCAACCCATATTCTTCCATCGACACACACATTCAATTGGCTGAACTGGTCCTCTCCCTCAACAATTTCTCCTTTGAATCCTCGCACTTCCTCCAGGTAGCCATGGGCACCTGCATGGGTGTCAGTAATGCCTGCTTCTTTGTCGGGTATGTGGAACAGTCCGTCTTCTGCAGCTACACCAGCACCATTCCCCATCTTTTTCTCTGCTACATCAATGACTGTATCAGCGCCACCTCTCACTCCCACAAGGAGGTTCAATAGTTCATCAACTTCACAAACACCTTTCACCCTAACCTCAATTTCTCCTGGACCATCTCAGTCACCTCTCCATCTCCATTTCTGGCAACAGACTCTACATGGACATCTACTTCAAACCCACTGACTCATACAGCTACCTGGACTACCTCCTCCACCCTACCTCCTGTAAAAACACTATCCTCATTTCTGATGAAGAGCTTATGCTCAAAACGTTGACTCTCCTGCTCCTCGGATGCTGCTTGATCGGCTGTGCTTTTGCAAAACCACAGTTTTTGACTCCGATCTCCAGCGTCTGCAGTCCTCACTTTCTCCCTCTTTTCAGCCCAAGCCTGGATATTGCCCCGGTCATGCATTTGAACATGGACTGCTTTAGCATCTGAGGAGTTTCAAATGGTACTGAACGTTATGAACATCCCTACTTCTAACCTTATGAGAAATGGAAAGTCATGGATGAAGCAGCTGAAGGTGGTTTGGGCCTTAGGGTAGTTTCCCAAAGGAATTCTTGCAAAGATATTTTGGAGCTTAGATGACTGATCTCCAACAATTACAACCTTCTTCCTATGTGCCAGGTATGATTCTAACAAGTGGAGTGTTTTTTCCTTGATTTCCATTGACTCCATGTTAGCTTGGACTCATTGACACCACACTTTATTAAATGCAGCCTTGATGACAAGGGCATTCACTCTCTCCTCATCTCTGGTGTTCAGCTCTTTTGCCCTTTTTTTTTAAATCAAAGCTGTAATGAGTTCAAGAACTGAGTGGCCGTGGTGGAACCCAAGCTGAACATCAGTGTGCAGGTTATTACTATATGTATTCTATTTGATAGCACTGTGGATGATACCTTCCATCATTTTACTATTTATCAAGAGTAGACTGATTAGGTGGTAATTGGCTGGATTGGATTTGTAGTGCTTTTTATGTGCAAGATATACTTGGGCAAAAGTTAATGTTGTGTAGATGTCAGCGCTTTAGCTATACTGGAAGATCTTGGCCAGGGGCACGACAAGTTCTGGAGCACACATCTTCACCGCCATTGCCGGAATATTTTCAGGGGCTTTGAAATATCCAGTGCTCCCAGCTGTTTCTTGATGTTGTGGAGTGAATGGAATTCACTGAAGACTGGTATCTGATTTTGAGAACCTCTGGATGCTGAGATACCTGTGATATAATTAATGACACAGTTCAGCATCAAATAGTATAAATGCTGATAATTCTCGAGTGTGTTATAACCTAAAAAATAAGGTTTCAGTTGAGAGAAAGAATTCTGTCTGCTTTTGCTATGCATGTTCTCTGTGCAAAGGTTTGTGTATTCCTTGACACTGCTTTCTATTCCAAGTATTACCCCGTGCATCACTTTTTTGCCTATTCTGTGTCAAACTGTGTCAACTCTTTTTTTTTGCAGTTACATTGCAAGGTTTCAATTGTCATATCAGTATATCATTTGTAGTATTGAGAGGTTTGGAATTACACTCAAAACATGTTACATGAACTTTTCACAAACCTCTGACAAGCTATCAAATTTCATAACATTTGCGGCTATGTCCTGAAAGCAAGGTTTCTGAAAGAGTTGAGATTATCTTTGGACAAACCAGAGTTTTTGTTTTGAACATTAACTATTCCTTTATTGAATCACCCAACTTCGTGATTTGAGAAAACTCACTGCCTAAATATTTTTCTGCCTTCATGTACGATTAACGTTTCCAACCTTTTTTGTATTTTATGTTACTGAAGTAAAGTATTTATCTTAGGGAGCAACATACAAAACTATGTGAGAAGTTAGAAAAACAATATGAAGAAGATAAACGGTCTGCTCTGGCTCAACTATCCCACCTGAAGGACCAGGAAAATAGTGTGGAGAAAGAAGGTTGGCAGAAAAAGGTGGAAGATCTGCTGAATCAGGTGACTAGGTTTTCTCAGCTCAAAAACATTAATGTTTAAATTCAATTTATACTTCTGCAAAACCATTTTCCTTACTGCATTAATACTTAATTTTATTTGAATAGCAAAATATCATTAATGACCTCAAGCCAAAGGAAACTCCATTTCCTTAAACCTGAGACTTTTTGTTACATGATTGGATTGGAAAAATTGCTTTAAAGCACCTCTTGAAAATTTTAGGAACACTAAATAAAGGTTAACATTCCTCTGGAAAGTTTTAACTAATTTCATCATATATGTTTATACGTTTCTACATTGTTCTTATTTTACTTTTTCTGTCCTGAAGGTTGCAACTTGTTCAAAGTTATAATTCAACTGATAACAATGGTAGGGGAATTCTGGTAGCAAGTAGCTATTCTTTGTGTAAAATCCCTTTGCTTGTACGCATGAGTAGCCTTCCTTTTTATATTTATTTCTGGAATGTGGACACTTCTAAGAAGGTCAACCCTTATCACATTAAAAAAGATGGTGAAGAACTGCCCTTCTCGCAGTTCAAGGGGTGAAGGTACATTTACAGTGCTGTTTGAAAGGCACTTTCAGGATTTTGACTTGGTGACAGTGAAGCAGCAGAGATATATATTTCTAACCGCAGATGGTCTGTGATTTGGAAGGGCGCTAGCAAATTATTAAGTTCTGATATAGCTTGTCCTCCTTGGTGTTACAGATGGTGGATTTGAGAGATGGAGAGCCTTTGTGAGTTGCTACAGCGCATTTCCCAGATGGCAAGGCATACACTCTCAACACTCGTGTGCCGGTAGATAGGTTGCCAATAAAATATGCTGCTTTATTATCGATATTTTTGGGCTTCCTGATTCTGTTGAAGCTGCATTCATCAGGGAAAGTGTTCTGTAACCTCCTGACTTCTACCTTGTAGATAACAGCAAAGCCACTAAGTTGGTTTATATTTGATTTCATTATATTTTACTTAATATTAATGATGGTAGTTGGTTAAATTTCTAGTGAATTCTTTTCAAATGTAATTCTGTTTGAATTCAAGATCTTATTCACTATCTAAAGCAGCATGTGTGAAGTATTTCTATGTTTCGGATGCAAGGGAAAGGGAAGTTTTGAAAGCTTCAGTAAAGCTTTCAGACATTTCATCATCATACTAGGTAACATCTTCAGTGAGCCCCCAGACAAAGCACTGCAGACATTTCCTGCTTTCTATTGATATGTTTGTGTTTCCTTGGGTTGGTGATGTCATTTTCTGTGCTGATGTCATTTCCTGTTCTTTTTTTTTGCAGGGGTGGTAAATGGGATCCAAGTCAATGTGTTTGTTGATAGAGTTCCGGTTCGGAATGCCATGCTTCTAGGAATTCTTGTGCATGTCTCTGTTTGGCTTGACCTAGGATGAATGTGTTGTCCCAGTTGAAGTGGTGTCCTTCCTTATCTGTATGTAAGGATACTAGTGAGAGAGGATCATGTCGTTTTGTGGCTAGTTGATGTTCATGTATCCTGGGGGCTAGTTTACTGCCTGTTTGTCCAATGTAGTGTTTCTTACAGTTCTTGCATGGTATTTTGTAAATGACATTAGTTTTGCTTGTCTGCTTAGGGTCTTTCAAATTCATTAGCTGCTGTTTTAGTGTGTTGGTGGGTTTGTGGGCTACCACTACTCAGACCCCCTGGCATCAAATTTTGTTGCTGCTTACATTTATTTCAGTGATCTTTTCAGATAATGTATTTCACAAAAATGTTGTCAGTGTCTACTTTACCATACCTTCAGATATTTTAAATTTATGTTGAAGTTTAAAATCATGGTGCGATCTGTGCTTTTGTAAACAGGAAACCATGTTCAAGCAATTTGTTGGACTTCTTTGAGGAAGTTGTGGATAAAGGGGTACAGGTGCTGCTACTATTTTTAGATTTCCAGAAGGCATTTGATAAGTTGTCACGTCAAAGATTATTGTGGAAAATCAAAGCTCATAGTGTAGATGGTAACTATATTTGCGTGGTTAGAAAATGAAGAATGCTAGCCTAGTGATATCCAAACTCACGTGAAAGCTGCCTTGGTCTGACAGATTTCCAGCTTAGTAAGGATGTGCAGATCTTTGAGAAATGTTTAGGAGATTTACTAGGCTAGGATGAGGGGTTTAACGACAAAGTTAGGTTGAGGATGCTGGGTTTGATATTGATGGAAAATAAACTAAGGGTAGATTTGATGAAGTTCAAGAACAAAATAAATATTTTAAGGTAGCCAAAAAAGAGCTGGAGATTTCTGACCCCCAGTTTGAAAATAATGCCCTCCCCTGCCTCTGCCATTAATACCTTGTTTACATATGTTTGCAGTCAGCACAGCTGACCTATTTTCTGCTATTATCAACTTACTATCTTTTTAATAAATACCACTTCTCTATGACCAAGCTATCCCTTTGCCTTTTGCTCTGGGCACCCTTGATCCACTTGCTTAATTCTCCCTTTTATGAACAGCATAACAAGTATCTCCTTCAGTTCCAAAATGATTCATTTTGGTTTTTGTTGCCAAAGTTGTGTTTCTCCACTTTCTGTTCTTGTTTTAGATCTCCAGTATCCACCGTATTTTGCATTAATATAAAGAAAGAACTGTTCTGTTTGCTGATTGTAAGAGGGCTGTGAGATGCAAATTTTAGCAAGAGTTGAAGGGTGGTTATGAGGAAGAACTTGTTAATGCAACAAATGGTAACAGTAGAATCAGAAAATCATAGATTTACTGCAGAAGAAGGCCATTCTGCCTAATATGTCTGCACCTGCTTTATTATCTAATGCCAATATCCTGCCTTTTCCCATATTCTTGCACACCAGTACTATCCAAAGAACCATCCACTGTTTTCTTGAATGCATCAATTGAACCTGTCTCCACCATAATTCCAGGCAGTGCATTACCCTAAGTAATTGCTGCGTGAAAAAGTTGATATTTTCTCACATCACCCTTGCTTCGTTCGCCCATTATTTTAAATCTGTGCACTCTCATTTTTGTTTCTTTCATAAACGGAAACAGCTTCACCTTATCTACTTTCTACAGCCTGCTCATGATTTTTGAAAGAATCAATCAGATCTCCTTTTTGCCGTTTTTTCTCCAGGGAGAACAATCCCAACTTCAGTCTAATCTCATAGCTGAGGCATCTCATGCTTGGAACTATTCTTGTGAATTGCTTTTGCTCTCTCTCCAATGCTTTACATTTTCCCTATAATGTGGTTCACAATACTTCAGCTGAAGTCTACCAAGTATCTTCTACAAGTTCAGCATCATCGCCTTGCTCTGGTACTCTGTGGTCCCACTAATAAAGCTGAAAAAAGGAATGGAATATGAAAATAGGGAGATTTGTCCTAAAACTATACAAGTTTCTAGTCGAACCACAGCTGGAATACTGTGAACTATTTTGGACACCTTATTTAATAGCAAATACACTGGAATTGAGGTAGACAAGAGAAGATAAATGAGGCTGATACCAGGTATGGAGGGACTGCATTATAAGGAGAGGGTGAGTAGATTGGGCTACAATTCATTGGAATATAGAGGAATGAGAGGCGACTTTATTAAAATATACAAGATTCTTTGGGTACTTGACTGGGTAGATGTGGAGTCGAGAGTGAGGTGCTGGGAAAGCACAGCAGGTTAGGCAGCATCCGAGGCGCAGGAGAATCGACGTTTTGGGCATAAGCCCTTCATAAGGAATGAGACTTGTGGGCCAGGGGGCTGAGAGGTAAATGGGGAGGGGGTGGTGGGGTTGGGTGGCAAGGGAGCTGAGAATGTGATAGATGAACGTGAGAGAGAAGGTGATAGGCGGAGAGGAGGATGGAGCGGATAGATGGGAAAGGTGATGGACAGGTCAGGAGGTTGATGCAGATTTGGAGGCTTGGGACTGGGATAATGTGGGGGCGGGGGGGGTGGGGGGGAAGCATGGTACCACTCCGCCAAGGAGATATGCAGGTCCTGGGCCTCGTTCACGACCAAACCCTCACTACCTGACACCTGGAGGAAGAACGCCTCATATTCCACCTTGGGACTCTGCAACCACATGGGATCAACGTGGATTTCACCAGTTTCCTCATTTCCCCTCCCCCCGCATTATCCTCGTCCCAAGACTCCAACTCGGCACTGCCATCTTGACCTGTCCATCACCATTCCCATCTCTCCGCTCCACCCTCCTCTCCTACCTATCACCTTCTCCTTCACCTCCCTATCACATTCTCAGCTGCCTTCCCCCCAACTACACCCCCCGATGAAGGTCTTATGCCCGAAATGTTGATTCTCCTGCTCCTTGAATGCTGCCTGACCTGCTGTGCTTTTCCAGCACAACACTCTCAACTCTGATGTCCAGCATCTGCAGTCCTCACTTTCTCCTGGGTAGATGTGGAAAATTGTTTCCACTTGAGAAGAGGAGGACCAGAGGACCTAATCTCAGAATAAGGTTTATACAGAGATCTTAAAGCCGAGATGAGGAGGAATTATTTCTCTGAGGGTAATGAATCTGTGGAATGCTTACCTCAGAGGGCTGTTGAGGGCATTCTGTATATTCAAGTCACAGGTAGACAGGGAATCCAGGGTGTTGGGGAAACAGCAGAAAGTGGAGTTGAGGGCTATTATATCAATAGATCAGCCATGATCTCATTGAATGACAGAGCAAACTCAATGGCTGACCTGCCTACCTCTGTTCTAATATCATATCCATCTTATGGTCGAACACTATCCTTTACTTACTACTTTCTTCACCTCTCTGCCGCCATCAATGACCTTTGCGCAAATACACCTAGGTCCACCTGGTTTTGCACCTTCTTTAGAACTATACCCCTTTTTTATATTGTCTTTCAGTGTTCTTTCAGGCAAAACAATTCATCTCTCACCTCTCTGCATCGAGTTTCATCTGCCACCTGTCTGCCACTTCACCAACTTGACTATGCCCTTTTTGTAGTTTTACACTGTCTTCCTCACAGTTTAAAATTCTTCCAGGTTTTGTGTCATCTGAACACTCGAAAATTTTCCCATGCACAACAAGAAGTTTCATGTCTATCAGGCAAGCAGCAGTCCCAATACCAACCCCTTGTGGAACTCCACAACAGACCTTGCCCTAGCTTGAAAAATATCCATTGACTATTTATTACTCTCATTTCTATCACTCAGTCAATTTTGTACTCACATTGCCACTGTCCCTTTTATACCATGATCTACAACTTTCCTCACAAGTCTGTTCTGAGACACTATCAAACATCTTCTGGAAATCCATCTACACTCTTCAAATATGCTACCGTCAACAACCCTTTCTATTACCTCCTCAAAGAAATTCCAGCACGTTAGTTAAATATGATTTCCACTTCAGAAGTCCATGTTAACTCCTCCTAATCATCCTATCTTTTTCCATGTGAAAACTGATTCTGTCCCAAATAATTGTTTCAAAAGGTTTCCGTGCTACAAAAGTTAAATGAACTGGTTGAGAGAAGCATATTTAGATTAGATAATCAATTTGGTTGTAATTCTTTTTGAAAGTTTTTGTTGAAATTTTATTTTCTCTCTTTTTTTCTAATGAATAATGGAACTTGTCCACGCAAGTTACTGGGAGCTTCAAAATGTTATGGCTGTGTTGATGTATTGTAAGTTTAAGATGCCTGAGGCTGCTGTCCAGACATCCCAAATAACTACACTGTCTCACTCCATTATTTCGGAGAGCACAGCTGTTGAAGTATAACTCAAAGCCAGGCATTAAAGGTAGCCACGTAAATTCTTCAAACTGCATAGTTCATTCTTTTAAGAAAAGTTGTCATTCAGATTTCTGTGCTAAGCTTTGTATGCAAGGTATGAAATAAAGTGAATCTGAGCAGTTTCATATCTTAGCCATTAACTAAACTGCGTTAATTAATTGGGTGTGAAAAATTTGGATATCACTTTGAAAATGGTACACTTTTGGGACTGCATTATGATTAATTGATTGTATAATGCAGAAGGAGCTTTAATCTGCTTGTTCTACAGTTTGGGAACACTTACTGCTAACAATGCATGGAAGACATAAAAATTGTCCTTTGCTTTAATTGTGCACTTCCCCATAGCCTTTCCAAATCAAAATGAATATTGAATGCAGAGAGCAGAATTTCTGCAGCATTATATTTATTATTACTGTTAAACATATTTTCTAAATATTTTGCAGTGCACACTTTCACAGATTATGTAGATAAAACATCATAATCAAAACCTAATGTAACAGAACCTTTTTATTCTTTTAGTGACTTTTACAAATTCAAAAAAACTGCTTTGATGTGAATTTTGCTTTTTATACTATTTGAGTCTTGTATAAACAAAATACTTTGACAATCATAAACAGTTGTTACAGTTTGTAACATATTCAATGTGAATGTGCAAGTGTTGAAAATATCATTATCTTACCTATATCATTTTTACTGTGTGACATTGTCACACTGTTTATAATAAACAATGGTATTTTCTTTCCATTTTTACTCCAAATTGTGTTTCTTAGTTTCAGAATTAGATTCTGATTTTTCTTTTTAATTTTTGTGATCTTTTTCATAGCGTCACTTTCTAGGTGAAGCTTTAGAAAAATCTATCAGTAATGTAAGTGAGATGCAATTTTCATCTTGCCTGAAACCTGACCTGTAGGTGTGGCATGCTGGCATTGCTCGATCTATTCGTGTTCAAACATTTCTCCAAATACCTATCCTATCTTGGAAAAGGGCTGTTTGTTTTAAAACATGAAAAATTTTAAAATTGGCCTTAAATCTAATAGAGTGCTCGTTTTGCCTGTAGTGCATATACATACATATGTATGCAATATGTATGTTTGTGTGTGATTATTGCATGTTTGCATTATTTGAATTGCGCTCATTCCTCATCACATGAATTGTATTAACTTACAGAAAAGATTTAACCTAGTTTTATATAGATTTAAAATTGTGAAATTTAATCCTTAAGACAGTGTCCAGCATATGAAGAAATAATATTTTAGTGCATTTTTTTTTTTGAAAGGTCTTATAATCCCTAAAGTTACAAAAGCGGATATTTATTTGTCTTATAATTTTCTTACAATAAAAAGCTTTACTTGAGCTCTGCGTGGGAACAGGCTGTTTGTGTGGACCTGTTTCTCTTTTCCACTTTGTTCAAAAGCTTTTCTGTTTTGTCTGAGTAACAATGTCCACCATTCCCATTTTTATGTGACTTTATTGTTGTTGCTCCGTTTCTTAACTTTTCCTAACATGTAAGATCAGATGGCAATTAAATAAAATGTATAATGTGGTTGAATTTGATCTATTTTCATTAGAGATCTTGATTAAAGAAGGATTAATGGTTTTTAAGTTTTGTCTTCATTTAAGAAGAATCGTGGCCCGTATTATTTAAGACTTATGTTGAACACTAATTATTTTTCTTTTACCTGCTGTTTGAAATTGAAATTACATAGTGAAGAATGAGTATAAGATATGACTTTTAGTATACTGTAATGCATTAAGCAATGTGTCTTATAAGCTTCTGAAGTGAAAACAGTTGATTTTAATCTGTTAAAAGTTAAAAATCACACAACACCAGTTTATAGTCCAACAGGTTTAATTGGAAGCACACTAGCTTTCGGAGTGACGCTTCTTCATCAGGTGATTGTGGAGGGCTCAATCGAGCCCTCCACAATCACCTGATGAAGGAGCGTCACTCCGAAAGCTAGTGTGCTTCCAATTAAACCTGTTGGACTATAACCTGGTGTTGTGTGATTTTTAACTTTGTACACCCCAGTCCAACACCGGCATCTCTTAATCTGTTAAAACATTCTATCTGTGCATGAAGTATCATGCTACTAAACTCTGTATGTGTGCATGAACGGAAAGTAATTTGATAGAAAGCAAATATCACTCATGCTTGCTGTGATTTGAATGATTGGCATTTTGATGTTTATAGATTGTTTACAATATACACGTTAGTTTATTGGCAGTGTTTTGCAGATGTACTAGATAAAAGGATTCGTAATCATGAATAAACATTTACAAAAGTTCCCTGTTAAAATATTCCCAAGGTAATACATTTGCTGTGGTTATGTTGAAGAATAATTTTTAAATATACAATGCAGTTCTTTGAAGATTCATTATCTCATGTTTGTTGACACCCAAAGTATTTGAAATGCAATACTTTATGAAAGTTAATTCTTTCTTTAATAAGTAAGAAAAGAGGAAAAATCAAAACTGAAGATTGATATGAAGGCATTCTTGAAGTTTAATGAGTGCAGCACAGAAATCCAAAATTACATCTTTCATGTTATTTATTGGGTTCTGACTAAATCAATCATATGGAATCATTTTCCACTTCTTTTTTGTGGTCTTGACTGTTCTTTTGCATTGAGGCCAGTAGTCTATGGTTCAAAAAACAGTGAACATTTTAATGGCTGGATTTGCCCATCCTAAATCAGGATGGAATGGAGGTGGAACACAAAAACAAATTGATGTGACAGCCTGCGTGCCAATTTGCCAACTCTCTTGTTGATTCGGACAGTTTTCCTAAGTGTAGGAGTCTCGTTGGAGGGCAGAGGATGGGAGGATTGGAGAAAGAGTACAGACAGGAAAGTGAAATTGTTTTCCTTATTAATTTGAGGTCATTAGAGAGCTCAGATGAGCTTGCATTCTGATTCTGAAGCTGATGTGACCACTTGCAGCTTAGCAGGAACTGGAGCAGCAGCAGTGAAACCATTTCATTTAATCTGAAAATGTGGAAGATTGGGCAAACAATGAACGGAGTAATAAAAATGACATTAACCAACTAAACTCTACCCTATTCTGGGTCCCAGCTCTCTATTAATGGTGGCCACTTTAAAAATGAAGGTCTTCATTTTGTTAAGATCATACACAGAAGGATACCACAGCAATGGTTGTTGATTTGAGTCAGAACATGGCCTACTTCTATAGTGCCCTGCCTTCATTTCCACTCACCACTGCAGCCTCTAACATGCTAATTTTTGTGCCATGAATCACTGATGTCGATAGACCTGTCTTTGGGTTTAAGATCCTTACGTTGGAAAATCAAGTTTCATAGCATCCTCAAGATTGAGCGAAGGCTGCTTCACAAATTGGAATTGAACCTAAATTCTGTTTTTTGCCTTTCATTTTATAATTTGTTGCTTTGGGCAACATAGACAAGTATGAAGTTAGAAAATTGACATTGTGTTCTCAAAATCATATTCTCCATTTGTTCAGTTATTTTCCAAGTTCCTAACCTTAAAATAAAAGTCTATAAGTAATTCAACTTCACAAATTCTTTTGCTTATATTGCTGAACTCCAGAGAATGCTTGAATGCATGGCCTAATGTGTAGTGCAAAGAAGGTTATTGTTCTAATGTTCATCAATCATTTGTCATTGCTTTTAATTTGTGAGATGAATCTCCACTACATGTCTTTGAGATTAAATATAACGATATGTTTAACCTACCAAGTCAAGTTCAATATAATTTAATTAGTGTCTTTACATTTGATTTGTAAATATTGCTACAGTCGGTTCTGCTATAATGCGTGTTTCTTCAACGCAAATTGGTGATTGAATAATTTAAACCATTATTTGTAGAATGCAAACTTTGTTTACCTATATTGGCTATAACATGATTCCAGTCCCATTGGTTTAAATGGTGCTTCTATTAAGCAATTTTCTTATAATATGGGATCGCACGGGAATGGAACTACCGCGTTATATCAGAACAGACTGTATCTTGAATCCCTGTTTCACTGTTAAATTCTGTCTGCTATAGATATCTTTGCTAAAACAAAGCCTGGAAATGCAGTTATCCCAGTCCCAAGATTCCTTACAAAATCTACAGTGCCAGTTCAACCGTGAGAGACAGCGACTCACACAGCAAATGGAAGGAATGGAAGAAGAACATAAACGCAAACTGGCATCTATGGAGGATGCACACAGGACTGCTGTCAGAAACCTGGAGGAATCTAAGGATCGTGAATACAAGGTATGTCGTTGGAGTATTACACTTTCAAAGTGTTGAATTGACTTTTTATTTTTCATGTTGTTTTCTTTGTGTAATATCAGATCATTTACTAATCATTAAATAACCAGAATCTGAAGTTATGGAATAATCGTTGGTGACTTTCTCATACTCCACCTCTAAAATAGAAGATTTATGTATAATATTGAAAGTTTTCTTGAGAGGATTTAGATTATATCCTTAGGCTATTTATTCCAGTTTTTTAAAACTCTCATTTTGCAAGTTGACCATAGAGCACTTTCAAAGTAATTTTGCACTTTTGTCCAATATATAGAAAGATTTTCTTATTTTTCTATAACATAGAATTTTGCTGAGAGTCCTGTCTCATAATCCAAATCTTACTCAGGAATTACGAACATTTTTCTTTGGTTGCAATGTATGATAATTGTAATTTATATTCACACTCTGTAGTACATGGTACTGCTTAGTTATGTATGAAGCTTACATACTGTTTGAATCTTGGATAGACATAGAAGTTGATTCAGGAAATAACAACCTGCTTCAGCCCATCTGCTTCTAAAATCCCATGTTTTGATATCTTCAAATTCAAGTTTTACAGTGCTCATCTGGTTGGCTTTTCATCTTCATATCTGCCCAAACTTGGTTCCTTGGGACATAATTTTTAACCGTTTCACCACATTCCACTGCTTGGAATTTTACACCACACAAATTCAAGTTTTACAGTGCTCATCTGGTTGGCTTTTCATCTTCATATCTGCCCAAACTTGGTTCCATGCAACCTCTGCTGTCCATATCCGAATACAGAGTCCCATTTACCCATCGCAGCTTGATCACTGACTTCTGTTACTTCCTGAATCTCCAATGCCTCAATTATGAAAATCTCACACTTGTGTTTAAATCACTCCATGACTTTACTCCTCTCTCTATCTTGAGACCTTAACCAGCCCTACCTTTTTCTGTGAATTCTGCACTTTTCCACTTGTCTTCTTGTCCATTCCCACTTCCTTTACTAACAGTTGTGCCTTCAACTGTCTTAATGTGAACATTTGGAATTCCCTTGTCAAACGTTTCCACTTCTCCACCTCTGTCTGAAGATAAAACTTGCCTTTGGCTTATTATCTATTGTTTAATGCTGTTTCAGCATTTATCTAATTAGACATCAGTGAAGTTCCTTGTGATATTTTCCTGTGTTAAAGATGTTTTAGAAATACAACATGTCATTGTTGTTCTGTGCATATTTGAATTAGCAATATTATTCAGAATGTGAGGGTAAATATTGTGGAAATATTTGGGAGGGTTCCAGGGCAATCTCATTCTGCTGAAGGCAGATATATTCTTTAATTGTCATTGAATTGTAGGTAATATTCATGCATACAGTATTTGCCATCAGAATATAAACAATTTACCTGAACCTGAACATAAGACGCTATGTTGAAAAGTATTAAACGAAGGTACAGTTGCAAAATATTCTTAGGAAAAGGAAAAGTAAGCCAGCGTTGATTTAAGTGTCCATATTTTTCTGCAATTATGCGTCAGTGGTTTCAAGATGTTATAATTGCCTGAATTCATCACATTCAGCAAGGATGGTCCATGAAAGAATTTGGCAATGAATTGCAATTAAATTGTATCTTTTCAAATTGCAGTATCTGGTTTTTCACAGGTTTGAATTCTCTTTGCAGCTGGTAAGATAGCCATTGACATTAATAAGCAATCTATTGCAAATGTTTTCCATAATCAATGAGGCATTTTGTTAATTATATTTCAGCTTTTCTTCCAGAATGCACAATGGCATAATCTTGATGACCACCAGCCTACCATGCAATCTGTTGGAATTTGTTGGAGGAAGGCAGAAAGAAATTTTTGGTTTTATCAATGAGTCTATTCTGAATTGCTGAACATGAAGAAAGTCAAAGGAATAGTCCCACATTCTGTAGTATATCTCCTGCATGTTGTCCAAAACAATGACAAAACCCCTACCACACCGCCACTTCATGTTCTGCCACCAATCTCTATCTCTGAAATAAGATATGAGTGTTTAAAATGTTGATTTGCAAAGCTTAATAAAAGAAATATTCATCTTGGATTAGGCCAACAGAAATGTTTACACCTCCACAAATTAGGGTTGTTGCAGTTGTGAAAATTGTGTGTTGGACCGAATGATAATTTTAGGTGGCCCAGTGAATTTGCATTTCATACCTGTGTGCTTCACATCTTGCCCCCTTCCCTATGCTGGCGAAAATGGCATCTGCCAGAAATGCGATATAGTATCTGCATCTGAGTCACACCACCATTTTAAAAAGCCTCTGGAGTTAGCTGATGACAAACAGCCCAGATCTCAAGCAGGTACTATTGTGATATCTAATTCTCCCACCTATCATTGCCCCATCCCAGAACTTGGAAAGGGAAGGGAGGGAGCTAGTTGTCATCATCTACATTGGTACTAATGACGTTAATCGGAGGAGATAAAGGGTAGTGGTAGACTAGAGGCTTGTGACCGGTGGTGTTCCACAAGGATCAGTGCTGGATCCATTACTTTTCATAATTTATTCAAATAATTTGGATATGAATATAGGAGGCATGGTTAGTAAGTTTGCAGATGACACCAAAATTGGTGGTATAGTGGACAGTGAAGATGATTATCTCAGAGTACAAAGGGACCTTGATCATATGGGCCAATAGGCAGAGGAGTGGCAGATGGAATTTAATTTAGATGAGTGTGAGGTTTTGCATTTTGGTAAGGCAAACCAGGGTAGGACTTATACAGTTAATGGTAGGGCTCTGGTATAGTGGACAGTGAAGATGATTATCTCAGAGTACAAAGGGACCTTGATCATATGGGCCAATAGGCAGAGGAGTGGCAGATGGAATTTAATTTAGATGAGTGTGAGGTTTTGCATTTTGGTAAGGCAAACCAGGGTAGGACTTATACAGTTAATGGTACGGCTCTGGAGAGCGTTGCCAGACAAGGAGACCTGGTTATGGGGGCGCAAGATGGGGAGGGGGTTGGTGGTGTTGCCTGCAGGTGCATTTTTCCTGGAAAGTGGAGTAGCTGGTAGACAGTGTGGTTTGTGGCTGTACAGGACATTGGCGAGGCTGCATCTAGAATACTGCACACAATTCTAGTCTCCCTTCTATAGGAAAGATGTTGTTAGACTTGAGAGGGTGCAAAAAAGATTTACAAGGATGTTGTCGAGATTGGAAGATTTGAGTTATAGAGAGAAGTTGAATAGGCTGGGGCTATTTTCCCTGGAGTGTTGGAGGCTGAGGGGTGACCTTATAGAGGTTTATAAAATCATGAGGGGCATGGATAAGATGAGTAATCAAGATCTTTTCTCCATAGTAGGGGAGTCCAAAACTAGAGGACATAAGTTTGAAGTCAGAGTGGAAAGATTTAAAAAGGACATGAGGGGTAACTTTTTGCTCACAGAGGGTGGTGTGTATATGGAACAAGCTGCCGGAGGAAGTGATGGAGGTGGGTACAATTGCATCATTTATAAGGAATCTGGAAGGATATACGAATAGGAAGGTTTAGAGGGATGTGGGTCAAATGGGACTAGGTCAGTTTAGGATATCCAGTAAGCATGGACAAGTTGGACCAAATAGTCTGTTTCTTTGCTTTATGACCCTATGACTAGAGTGGAGGTTCTGCTGAAAACATTTGAGCAGTTAAGAACTAATTAAAAAGTAGAACCTCCAAGGTAACAATCTCAAAATGAACATAGGCCCCTTAGAAAATGAATCTGGGGAGATGGTTATGGGGAACAAGGAAATCGTAGAGGAGTTAAACATATGTATTGCATTAGTCTTTGTAGTGGAAAATACTTCAAACATCTCATTAATATTAACAAATGCAGGGGTAGAATTAAGTGCCATCACCATCAGTTGGGAAGTAGTATCAGACAAACTAATGGAGTAAAAGGCAGATAAGTCCCCTGGCCCTGATGGCCTGCACCCAAGGATCCTTAAAGAGGTAGCTACAGAGAGCGGATGCATTGGTTATAATTTTCAAAAAACCCTTGGATTCTGGAGAAGTACCAGACGATTCAGAGACAGAGGGAAATTGAAGATCAAATATGTAGGGCGATCTCAGATATATGTAAGAATAATGAGGTTGTAATAGGAGATGATTTTAATTTTTCAAACATTGACTGGGACTACTATACTGTTAAAGGTTTATATGGTGAAGAATTTGTTAAATGTGTTCAAGAAAATTTTCTTTATCAAAATGTCAATATTCCTACGAAGGAAGAAGCAAAACATGACCTTTTTTTGGATAATAAGAGCAAGTGACTGAAGTGATAGGGGAACACTTTGAGTCTAGTGATCATAATTCCATTAGTTTTAAAATAGTTATGGGAAAGGATGAGCCTTTATGAAAATCTTATGGAAGGCTTATCCATTGAGGGAAAATAGCTGAATTTTAAGAAAATAGTTCATGACCCAGAGCAAAATTGTATTCCAGTGAGGAAGATGGATTCTAAGAAGGGGATAACCAACTGTGGTTAACCAGGGAAGGTAAGGATAGCATCAAATTCAAAGGAAAAGCAACAGTGCAATGCAGCAAAAAGCCAGAGGATTGGGAAACTTTTAAGATAAAAGAGCAAAAGACGACCCAAAAAATAATAGAGGAAGAGGGTAGACTTTGAGGATAAACTTGCAAGTAATATCAAAATAGATGTAAAGAGACCCTTTAAATACAGTCGGTCCTTCTATAACGCGATGGTTGTGTTCTTGTGCAACCCCGTGTTATAGAAAAATCGTGCTTTAGAAACAGTGCTTAAAGTGTCAGTGATGTAATCGCGTTATAGCCAATGCACATTTTAAAAGTTCGCATTTTAGAAACAGCGTGCGTAATTCGTCAATCGCGTCACAGCAAATTTGTGTTGACGGAAAGCACGTTATAGCAGAGCGACCTGTGTATAAAAAGGCAGAGGGAGAGAGACCAAAGTCAAGCAGCAGACCCTTGAGAACGAGACCTGGAAACTATTAATAAAGGACCAGGGAATAGAGAGAAGTTGAATAAATATGTTGCATCAATACTCACAGTAGAAGACGCACACAAATGATTGAATATTCAAAGGCCAAAAGAGTAAAGGAAACAAATATAATAAGTATAATTGGACAAAAAGTGCTAATGTGGCTAAAGACGATTAAATTTCCTGGACCTGATGAGATGTATCTTAGGTTATTAAAAGCAGTAGGTACAGAGATAGTGGATGAACTGTTAATAATCCTCTACGAACACTAATTCTGGAAACTGCCAATGTAATACCTGTATTTAAAATGGGAAAGAGTTGAAAAATAGCTGTAGTCCAGTTAGCTGAATGTCTGTAATTGAGAAAATGTTAGAATCTGTTACAAAGAATTTGATAGCAAAACATTTAGAAATACATTATATAATCAAGCAGAGTCAGCATGGCTTCACAAATGGGAAATCATGCCTGACAAATTTATTAGATTTCTTTAAGGAAGGAACAAGCAGAATGTATAAAGGGAAGCAATGTATCTAATGTGTTTAGATTTCAGAGACTATTTGAAAAGGTACCACACACTGGCATTCTAGTCCAACAGGTAAAAGGATAGGCAAATGGAATGTTAGCCTCTATTTCAGAGGGAATGGGGTGGGAAAAGGTGGAGTGGTATATGTCTTGTTAAAACTGTACAAGACTAGAGTACTGTGAACAGTTTTTGGGCCCAATTCTAAGGAAAGATATGCTGGCATGCGTATGGAGGAACTGTCTTCTGAGGGGAGATTGAGTAGGTTGTGACTGTCACTCATTGGAATTTAGAAGAATGGGATGTCACTTAATTTGAAGTATACGAGATTCTTAGGGGATTTGATAGATTAGATGAAATAAGGTTGTTTCCCCATTGCGCAAGAGTCTAGGACCAGAGTGCATAACCTTAGAGTAAGGTATTTCCCTTTTGTAACAAAGTTGAGGAATTTCTTCTCATTGGGTAGTGCATTTGTGTAATTCTTCACCAAAGAGGATTGCTGAGGCTAGGTTGTTGTTCAAGGCTAAGTGAGATTTTTAATTAGTAATGGAATCAAGGGTTATGGGAAAAAGACAACAAAGCAATCTTTGAGGATTATCAGAGCAGCCATGATTTCATTGAATGGTGGAGCAGACTCGATGGGCTGAATGGAGTGCCTTCTGCTCCCACATTTTATTATAGTATTATGCTATTCATCAATTAAAGTGTTACATTGTGTTTCCAACATCAGGCTGACATAAGTTTTTAACAAGTTTAAAATAAAATTCTTTATTTTCTTGTCTTTTCAGTAAATATATTGAGAGATTATCTATGCAGTAGCTGATTTACTAATTCATTGAAATTTCATCTGTGTCCAATTGAAAATTTATGGTCTCAAATTTTCAATATGGATCATGAACTGCTCTGTTCATAAAAGATTGTAGTATCCAGAATTTTGAGTATATTTTGTATTTTGAACTGTAGGCCACTGTGTGAATAAATGTTACTTTTTCTGAAAATCTGAAATTGTAATTTGCCATCTAATGGTGTTACCTGAAAAGAGCCATTGAAGAAGAAATTGAATGGAGCAGTAAATAATGTAATTGCATTATGTCTTACAGCAATTGGAAGAATGTTTGAACCAGCAACATATGAAAGATATACAAGCTCAAAAGGAAGCCGAGAGAATGAACCTGGAGGCTTTACAAAAGGAAGCAAAGCAACAACTACAGGAATTGAGGGCAGAGCTGCAGGATGAAGGGAAATTACTGCTTGGTATGTAGATGGTGTCAATCCATTTGTTCAGATATATGGTATTACATCTTTGGAGCTGGTGGATCTTGAAACTGAGCCTTCTTGCTCAGAGGTAGGGAAACTACCAGTGTACCACAAGAGCCCTCAGCTTGGTATACATGCTTACAATATTCTTCTAATTCAACTGAATTGTTGATATGATTTTGCTGCAACTTTATTAAAGGTGGCCTGTGTTCCTCTTGAGAAGTTCTGAGTTTTTTTTAATTCATCTGTGCAGTAAAAGTTGACCTGTTATAGATCAGCAATTAATTCCCATCTCTAAATGCCTTTGAAAAAGTTGTTTGGAGCCACTGCCTTACACTTCTTCAGTCCGTGTGATGTAGGTATACCATGAGTGCTGTAGGGAAGGGAGTTCTAGGATTTTGACCCAGCAAAACAATTAAAGGAACAATTTGGTTCTAGGTCACAATGGAGGGGAATGTGCAGGTGGTGGTGTTTTCATGCGGCTGCTGCACTTATTCTGCTAAATGATCCATGTCACGAGTTGAAAGATTGTTAGAGCAAACTTGTTGAGTTGCTGCATGGAGCCTTGTAATTGACATCAAAAATACAGCCAGTGGAAGGCTTGCAGAGCTGCCCTGTCCAACTGCTGACCAGCTGACTTCAGTTGGATTCTAGTTCTCAACTTCTACTGACCTTCCCCGAATTGAAGTGAGCTTTCAGTAACATATGATACCCCATCACTTAAAGTAGTACCAGAATCATTACAGTTCCCTTCAGACTTGCCAAGTTATAGGACTGAAAGTAGTCTGGAAGAATTCTGTTACAATTTGACTGAGCAGTCCTGCACATCTGTCTGCTTGGTGCCACTCATTGCATCCCTTCCTACTGGTTGAAATAAGCCATAGCTAGTGAAATCAGTCTTGGCATCCCAGAAGTATAAGCTGTCAGCTGCAACTGTTGAATTGGACTGAAAGAATTAACTTCAGAAATATCAATGTTTCACTGAGAAGGCCAACACCGCTTTTGCATTTTAGAATGTCTAACCTCACTCAGATTCTGAGACTGACACTTTGATTCCCAGGAAGCAAATAAATGAAAATATATGGAAATGCCTTTTAAATTTTATTTCCAGATTTTAAATAAATAATTTCCACTGCGTCATCTACCTTAAAGCAATTATTCAGTTTTGTATGAATAGAAATGTGTTCCCCAGAAGAAATAATGTGATTTCATAGATCTGTTTTAAGATTGTGAGATATTTAATTTTACTGATAAACAGTGTCTCTCGTAGTGGCTTGGTGTGCCTCTCATTCCAGGCATGAATCTCTTTCAGTCATATTCTTAGATTGTCCATTTTACACTTACAACGTGGATACATTAACTCATTTTTAGATTGTTCATTTCTATGCATAACTGGCGTATCATTGAATTTTGCTGTTTAGATGAAGGATATTCAGTCAATCTAGCAATTGGCTATTCAGTTAAAGCCATTCTATTGCCCTACCAGCATATTTGAATCTTTTAATCAAATGTTTATCTGTTTCCTTTTGAAACGTATTGTAAGTTCTGTTTGAAGTAATATTTCTGGTGGGACATTCTGTTCTAATTTGCATCTTAGAAAATAGCTCTCTGTCTACATCTCTGCTTAGCTTTGTAAATGGTTTTGTCCTTTACCTTATCAAAATCACCTATAATGTAGAGCATTTCTTCCCTTAAAATTGTTGGGAAAAATACATTCCCATTTTAAAATAACATGTATTGCAATATTAATAAATAATTATTTGAACTTTACTGCAGAATAGTTAATCTTCTGTTAGACAAAAATCAATTGAACACCAAGTTAGTTTTAGGTCCCTAGTGATCATCAGGATAAAGAACAAGAAGAAAATGTCACAGCGTTCTTATTTTTAATATGCAAAACTTGAAAAAAAAGCAAGGATGATATTACATTCTTTATGATATTTACTTTCTAAAAGTTCAGACAGGTAGAGTTATTTTAAAAATGTCATTATAAGATGCAAATAATCTTGACAACCTTGTTTTCCTTTCTCTTGTAAGTTTTGTTTTCTCAGTTCATATATTTGCACAATAGCTTAGAATTATGTTAAGATGTTTAAAATATCAATGCCATATTGTATGATCTTTCCAGCCTCTCTGCGTTCAGATCTCAACTATCAACATTCCGTTGCAATGGATAAACTGAGGCAAAATAACCAGCAGGAAATGGCAGCTGTGAGGATGGAATTAGATCAGACTGTTGAGCAGCACAGACAGCAGGTGGGTTAGTTTATTATTCTATATTTTAAAAGAAAAGCATTTATACTGTTATTCCACATATCGAAGAATGATTCTAGATATGGAGCTACTTAAACATGATATTCAGAATGGTTAGTTCAAATATAATTATCTTACCACAGAATGAGATTTGTTTCGATAATTGATGTGACCTTGAAGTTAAACCAGAAGACCAAAATGATTTTTGTTTTGAATTGCATAATATTTTTATTGAAATTTTATTTCTATGTTCGTTGCCATTGCAGTATAGTTTCTGACCATTGCAGTAAAGTACATTCACTTCTTGGTGGTTGTTGGCACAGATGCACAAAAATAATAGAGAGAGATTCTTTGATTGGACATTTTTTTTCACTTTGTGAGTAATATGCCCTTCTTGCAGAATCTCCAAATTGATGTGAATTAAGAATTATACGCTGGGAATTGTGAACATTGCTCTATTTTGTTGATTTATCCTCACTTCATTATCTCTTACGCTTTAAAATAACTCTCTGTCAGCCAACACCATATTAATATCTAAAATTCACCTATGCGCACTTCAAATTGGATGCAATTTGCCAATAAGTAATTATATCATATAATTTGTACTGACACAAATGAATTTCTTTTTAAATGTTGCTTGTGTTAGTTGAGAACTCTCCAGTTGCATTTTCCTTTTGTGCAGTTTATCACTATGTTAATTGAAAATGTTATGGGAAACATACCAACTTTGTGAATGATTCTGACAAATTAAACTTTTGCTTCTTTCAAAAATGATGTACCTGCACTTGAAACTCGTTGTGGTCATCTGTGTTTGTTTAGAAAACTAAATACAGAGTCATTCAATTATACCAACGAGATTATTTGTATATTTCCAACCTAATTAACTTCTTAACAGGATGATTTATGACTCCCATCTTATCACCAATTGCAGAGACATTATGTCCTTGCAAATTAGTTGAAATGCTATAATGGGGAATAATTAAAAGGATGATGAGCAGTTATTTGGTAAGTGCAGAAGAATTGTTCTTGTACATTGATGGAATTGTTAATTGCTTTTAGTACACAGCCAAAGATTCAGACCTAGTTTTGATTGCTGTGTTGGGTGTGCAGAGTCAAGAGCCACCCTAGTTACATGAAACCAAACTTTAAAAATCATTGTCTGCACTTACAATTTTTTGGTCTAGGGATTTGGGGCAGGCTAAATTGCGATACAGTGACCCAGGAAGGACTTGAGGATGTCAATTCCCACTGGGCAGGGCAATAAGCTTGCTTCAGGACTCTAACACAATGGTCAAAGTTTAAAAATAATGTTTAAAAGTTAAAAGTGTAAACTTTAAAAACAAAGTTTAAGGAGCAAAAGTAACTCCCCTTGCTCAATCTATGTCACCCTTTTCTCTTCTACCAATGTCTATGACCTCTCATGCACCTTTGCCTTCTGATAATCTCTATGGTCCTGGATAGTCCGTATGCTCATCTACCCATCCCCACAGTCTTAACTCTGTGCTGTCCTATGTCATCTGTTATCCCCATTGCTTTTTATAGGGCCTATGTGAATTTACACCTTCCTAACCATAACACTTTGCCATGTTTTTTGCCATGCCAACTCAGTTAGTATTTCAACATGGGCTAACCTGAGGCAACATGCTGACAGTGTCTATTGATGATGCCACTATTAGAGGGAAAAAAATACTGGTAACAAAAAAATGTCAATACGATTGAAATTACTTCAACTGATCCCATGTGAAAACAAGCATGTTACTTAAGTGCTTAACCCTTATATGCTTAACTCCTTGTGTCAAGAATACAATGCCATTCAAAAAGCAGTTGGAGTTATCCATCAATATGCATCCCAGTTTTTTTCTTTACTTTGTCACATTCCATGAATGAATATCGGCAGCAAATGTTGGCTCAACCAGCAACACTCACATCCCATGAATGAAGTCTTAAAAAAAAAGTGGACATCACCAGCTAAGTCAGCATTTATTGGCCATCCCTTATAGCCCAGAGAAAGTTAAAAATTAACCACATTGCAGTGTGTCAGGAATCACATGTACATCAGACCAGATAATATGGCAGATTTCCTTACGTAAAGAATATGATTGAAGCAGTTGGATTTTTACAACAATCGACAGAGTTTACATGGTTGCCATTAACTGGCCTTTTATTCCCACTTTTATTGAATTCAAATTTCACCATCTGCCATTGTCTCTATCACATTTTGCCAGAACATCAATCTAGGATTCTATAAATTCCTATTCCATCACTATGCCACTGTCTCTCTCCTTGTCATTGTTCATTCAGGAAATCAGTAACTCAACACAACTTCTTTAATGGTTTTATATGAACAGGCACTCTGAAATAGCTGGTTTTTTATAACTCCAATTTTTTGGATTGTTTATTGAGAATTTTGCCAGTCCTACAGTGTTTATACACGTCTAACACACAAACCTGCCTTTTCACAGTTCCAACAGCTGCCTATTTCCAACAAACATGCCTTAATGTTCTCAAAGAATGCCTTAGCTCGACTAAACTTGTCCCAGGACTAGATTTGAAGGAGGAGAAAGTGAGGACTGCAGATGCTGGAGATCAGAGCTGAAAATGTGTTGCTGGAAAAGCGCAGCAGGTCAGGCAGCATCCAAGGAGCAGGAGAATCGACGTTTCCGGCATAAGCCCTTCTTCAGGAACCTTTGCTTTTCCAGCAACACATTTTCAGCTAGATTTGAAGGAGTACTGTACAATTCGAATAGGGATATTCCTCCAGCTCTCACCCCTCACACATACCCTCACCTCTCCTCAACCAGCACCCTATGAGGACCATTTGTATTCTCCTGAAAAAGTATCTTTTTCTTTCTCTTACTCCCTTACCTCTGTGAAAATTTAATTTGAGTCATGAATTTAATCATTGTGATTGTATTTGTGAATAGGAACTGATGAATAGAATGAGTTGAATGGAGCTGTTATTTTAATAAAGTTTTCATAATTGATGCACATTGTGTTTATGGATTTTTTTGATGGGGGAAATGGAATTGAAATTTGAGCCATTTGGTCCCTTTAGAGCTTTTTGGAATTTCTCATGTTAATCCACAGACATGATCCATTCCCTTCACCACCAACACTTAATAACAGCAGTGTGTGCTATCTACAAGATACACTACAGAAATTCACCAAGGCTCCTCAGACAGCACTTTCCAAACTCTCAACTGCTCCCATCTAGAAGAACAAGGGCAACAGGCACATGGAAACACCAATAGCTGCAGGTTCCCCTCCAAGACATTCACCATCCTGACTTGGAAATGCATCGCCATTCCTTCATTGTCACTAGGTCGAAATCCTGGAATTCACTCCCTACTGGCATTGTGCATCTACCTACAGCACATGGACTGCAACAGTTCAGAGGGCATCTCAACATCATCTTCTCAAGGGCCAGTAAATGCTGGCCAGGTAATGTTGCCCATGACCCACAAGTGAATAAAAAAAATTGGGTGGATGCTGTGCATCCTCTTGTGTGAGTTTAGAAATGGATGTGCATTTCATAAAATTACACCTTTATGCTTGTTAATATATAGAACTATTTTTACAATCCAGAAGAAAGAATTATTGAGCAGAATATCTAATCTACAAGAGGAAGTACGGCGTTGTGAAGACCATATAAAAGAACTGAATGAGGAGAGCCTGTCTATGCATGACAATTTGAGCACCTTGACCAAAGAGCTAGAGTACAAAGGGAATGAAGTTCTGAAGATACGAAGTGAAGTCAACCAGAAAATTAGGTAAACCATTTTATCAAACAGTTTTGATTTTAAAAAAAACTTTGTTTGGTTAATTATTTTGAACATTTCTTTACAGATCAGGTTTTATAAAGAAAAGTTCTCATCAGAAAAAAAACATGATTGCAATTGGAAATAGAAATATTGAATGTTGCACTTCATAATTTTTCAAATATACAATGTCCAGCACAGGAATCAATTTGTAATTTAAATAAATGAATCAAAATCTAGCTTCTGCAAGCATTGAAAGATGAGGTTTAAAGGTGCTGCCTTTGGTTACAACTCCTCCAACTCCTTCCTGTTCTCCTTAGTTAGGAGACAGCTGGCTAATTCTTGATTCCTTCTTACTTTGTGATGAGAATTTGAGACTGGTTAAATATATATTCCGTTTGTTTGGTTTAACATAAATTATCCACTTATGATGTTTAATTTACAATTGATTGGTGGATTAAGTGATGCAAAGTGATATTTACAAACATGAGACATGAAAAAGAAACGTGCAAATTATTCTTGACAACAACGCACAGTTGCTCTGAGTCTGCAGACTTGACATGCCAACGTTAAACTGACACATTCACTTCCAGCATCTCCAATTATTGCTACACATGAACCAGCGGCTAGAGAAGTTAGAGGAATGTGGCTTGACAATGTCAATGAATTTCTTTCCTCTCTACTAGAAACTGTTGGCCCTTTAGAAGATACCTCTCCATAGATGCTGCCAAACCTTCAGTACTTTGAAAGATGCCTGTTATTTAAATGTGAATTTTGACTTCGTGACATAAATGCTAAATACAGGATTGATGAAGGTAGTTGGGTGCATGGGCTTTCAAAAACTGTGTTCAAGCACCAAATTCGGGTTTGATAGAGGAATTAACATTCGAAGGGTAAGATTATCTATTTTGGTAGGAAGAACAGATGTGCAAACTGTTTTTTAAATGATTGGAAGTTTTAGATATGTAAATTAATGAAGGCTAACATACAGGTGCACCAAGCTATTATGTAAGCTAATGAAATGTTAGCTTTTATCACAAGAGGATTTGAGTACAGGCATATGAAGTTTTGCTTCAGTCATATAAAAGCTTGGAAAGACCACACCTGGAGTACTGTGTACAGCTTTGATCTGCTTAGCTCAGGAAAGATATCCCTCCCATAGAAGGAGTACAGTGGAGGTTCACCAGACGTGTTCCTGAGACAGTGGGACTGTGCAATGAAGAGACGTTAGGCAAAATGGACCTGTGTTCTCTAGAGTTGCAAAGAACCAAGAGCTGATCTCATTGAAAACTACAGAATAGCTAAAGAGAGGAGAGAGTAAGATGCTCTTCCTGGTGTAGAGTTGAGAATCAGGAGGCACAATTTAAAAATGAGAGGGACACCATTTAAAACCAAGTTGTGGAGAAATTTCTTTCCTCAGATGGTGATGAATCTTTGGAATTCTCTTCATCAGAGGTCTGTGGAAGTTTGCTGCTCAAGTATGTTTAAAGTATGGGTCGATTATTTTTTTTATTCCCAGTGGTGTAACAGGTTATCAAGATAGTGTGAGGGGCAGGGGGAGGGAGAAAGCAAGTGTTTGATCAGGCATGTTTATATTTAATGACACAGTGGCTGAATGGCCTGAATTATCTTAAGAATTGGAGCGCATGGGATTAAAAGTACATTAACTTTGCAGAAACAAAATTGGTTGAAGGATTGAAAGCAGACTATAGTAGAAGACAGTATCTTTGAAATTGAAGTCAAATTGGAGTAAGATCCCCCATGGACAGGTGTTGGGATTATTTTTATTTCTTATAAAATAATTTGTCGATTCAGGCATTTGGGATGTAATTTCAAAGGCTGGAGTGAACATGAAACTGGCATGTAGAAATTCATGAATAGAATAGCTACAGACTTCAGAAGGATATGGACAAATCAGTAATGTGAACAAAAACATAAATAGTTAAATGCAAAGAAGTGAAAAGGTACACTTTGAAAATACGTCCAATTTTTCCACTTAAGATTTAAACAATGCCTTCAGAATCTCACTAATCAGTACCATTACTTTATTTCTATGCAATCACAACTCACTTTTATGCAGCTTCTCAATTCTCTTCTCCTTCCCTGAGAAGCTAGATGGCACCAATTTTTGAGTTGAAAGTCAGAGCAGGCCACCAGGAAGTTGCAGCTCACTGCTTCCTTCTCCGGGCCTTCGTGCAGTCCCACCTTCCTCACAACATCACTGCGTGCTCCATGGACACTGTCTACCCCCATACTCCATCCACACAAGTCAGTTGTGAGCACCCACGAGTACCATGACATCATTGTGCCTGCTGTTGGACTAAGTCACACACCACTTCAGCCCTTCAGTACCTGATATTGGAGCTCAGGCACATCAAGGATTTGTATTTTACTATCCTGCTTTGTGTATAGGGACATACATACATCTTATACATCTACACAGGATGATCTTTACAGCTTTTGGTTTACTACTTCAGCAGCTATTAATTTTGTGCTCACTTGGAGGCTGCCAACCTTTGTGGTTTGCAGTCCTTTTAACATTGAAGAGGAAACACCCAATTTTTCATGATTCCCCAGAACATTGAACAGTAAAGGAGATGGCCATGATGTATACAATAGTGAGAGTGGTTGATAAGTCTTGATGACAGACGTATCCAGTGGCGCACAGCAAGTCTGAGTGGTGGCTCTGTAAGTATGAGGTAGCAGAAAAGAGGATGCTGGCACTTAAACTTTCAGTAGATAATTAACCTTCTTCCCACACTGAGAAAACCAAGCAGCTTACATGCCATTCCCTGCCCCAGGAGCCCAGTGCATTGTAAAGGAGGTGAAGAGTGGAAGATTGCATGAGAAAAAAACACCATGGTTCCTGGCTGTGTATCTCACTCGGAAAAGCTTTTTGTCTCAAATCGGAAAATTCAGTTGATTTAGAACAAAAACGAGGAGTTTATGTTCAAGCCATAGCAAAATAAAAACTGGTTAGACTCCAGCTGATGTATTACGACCAACTCTGAATAACTTATGAAGGATGTCAAGGTAATAAAGAATATGGAGATTTACTAGTAAGGTAGCATAGGTAAAATAATTCACTTACTGAAACAGAGATTGAGTTTATCTCCTTAGATAAGGAAAAGTATTTCCAGAGATATAAGGTTCATATGAATATAAGATGTGGGAGCTGAAATAAGCAATTTGGGCCCTTCACTCTGCTCTTTCTTTCAGCAAGATCATAATTATTCATCAATCAAGATACACCTCTTGCAGAATCACCGTTTCCTTTAAATTCCTTGCTGTGCAGGAATATACTGATCTCTCTTGAATAGAGAATTTCAAATATTCACAACTCTTTGAGTGAAGACCATTTCTCCTTTGTTATGGACCAGGCCAGACCATTCAAAACATTCTTGAGAAGGCAGCTCAGACCATAACTTTGCAATTTGTTTCAGTAAGTGTACAGTGAAAACTACCCGGAGTAAGTTAGCGAGATTGACTACCAGGTTTAGAACAGACAAAAAATTTATTCACAAAATTACACAATGAAACGCAAGCAACCAAATAAAGAACCCCTACAGAACTCAGTCTATTCAAACTAGACTTAATTATGCTGTTCCGAATATACACAACAGACCCAATAAACAAACCCTCTTGAAAAACCGTATAAATGGAACAGATGCTTACAGGTTGAAGTTAGAGAAGCCAAAGGAAAGAGAAAGTTTCCAGGCAGCTCACTGTTGAACTCTCAACCAGTTCTATACTAAACTAAGTTAAAAATCACACAACACCAGGTTATAGTCCAACAGGTTTAATTGGAAGCACTAGCTTTCGGACCGACGCTCCTTCATTAGGCGACAATCACCTGATGAAGGAGCGTCGCTCCGAAAGCTAGTGAGCTTCCAATTAAACCTGTTGGACTATAACCTGGTGTTGTGATTTTTAACTTTGTACACCCCAGTCCAACACCGGCATCTCCGAATCATGTATACTAAACTAAACTGCTTAGCTAAAGAGCTGACCATTCCCCTTTCATTCTACAGGTCACTTTTAAAACATGACCACTTTGGCCTGACTTCTCATCTATTTACATATAAACAAAAGGCCTCTCAAAATCCTTTTCATCTCTGTACGAAACCAGACTGATCGGAGCCCAGCCTGGTTTATTACCCCTCTGAGAAAAAAAATCAAGGACAGAGTACCCTTGAGCCAAGGAACAGCTTTTAGAAAAGAAAGGACTAGCCTTAGAAAGGACACCTTATCTGAGTACGAAATGGTGGATTCCTTACTCTATGACACTGATTCCATGCAGTCAAAAAATGGAGGAAAGATTTGCCCAGTTATGCTTGAAAGAATTTAACATGTTTCAGTTAGATCATTCCTCATACTTCTAAATTCCTGGAAATATATTCCTGAGGCAGTTCCTCTTAGATCATTCAAGGAACCATTCTAATGAGCATTTGTTTCATTTTATCCTGCAGCAATTGTGTCCTTCCTTCGGGAAGAAGACAAAACTGAATATGATACTTTTGGTTTAACTTCACCAATATAATTCTAGTAAGACTGCTTTATCCTTAAACTAATCAATTCAACACAATAAACTAATATCCTATTGCTTTTCAAATTGTTCGCACTACCTGGATTCAAAGTCTCCGTGATTATATACGTATCTCCCAGCATTCAAAATATCTGGGTTTTATTTTCCCTATGAGAGTAGATACTTTCACAAATTTAAGATGTTTGACAAAAAAAATCAACAGAAGCATGAAGAAAAATTAATTCATGCAGTTGTTACAATAAATGCACTGCAGAAATGGTCATGAAAGCAGATTTAGTCGTAACTGTCAATAGGGAATTAGATAAATGTTTGAAGGGAGAAAGAATTTCAAGGTTATGGGGAAAGAGCAGGAGGGTGGGACTAATGAGAAGTGCTTTTGAAAAGTTAGTCCATTTACAATTGATCAACTGGCCTCATTCTGTGCTCTCCTGACATCAATAAGCAACTTTGGGCAAACAAGAGTTAGAAATGTCATGGAACTCCAGTTAGTTTCTGTCCACAACCTAGAATTTCTGGGAACTCACTGACAGCTCACCACTACCACCTCAAGGGTTTTGGGATGGACAATAAATTTCTGTCTATCTTGCAACATTGCATTCCACAAATGAATTTAAAAACAAAGTAGCACCTCCTGCAATTGTTCAAGCTGGCAACTAATTGAACACAGACTAAAACAAAGAACTGTGGGTGCTGAAGATCTGAAACAAATTCAATTGCTGGAGAAACTCTCAGGTTTCTCAGCATCTGTCGAGACAAAGCACAGTTGATGTTTATAATCCAGTGACCCTTCCAGTGGTTCACAGATGCTTTCTGACCTGCTGAATTTCTCCAGCAATTTCTGTTTTGTAACTGAACACAGATCAGGCATCAAATCTGAACTTTACCTGTCTAACGAAAATAAGTGGAGAAAATGAAAACTTAAGTAGATAATAAATGTAAAACTCAGAGGTATTAAGCACTAAAGGGCTCTGTTGAAGCAAAAAGAGGTTACAGAAACATTGCTAAAATGAGAAGTTTTGACTGACCCTGCCCTATGTATGAAAAGTATAGGCAAAACTTTACATTGTCTACTTTGTTTTTCTCTATTTACCTGAGCGATTCTGGCAACTTGAAATAAGTTGGAAGGGCATGGATATAATTTTAGATTAGGTTTATGTTAGTTGCTATTAAGTAAAATTGGGAGTTAGCTTCACTTTGTCTCTTTTTAAACAGGATCTATGAACAGGAGATGGTAAAGAAACAGGAGAAGATGATAAATGAAATGACTGCAACCCACATCCGGGAAACTCAGTGCATGCTAGCAGACTTCAACAAGGCACAGGATCTCCTTAAGGATAAAATTTCTTCTCTGGAAATCTTGTATGTTTTGCAGCATTTTAAATAATGATTTTGGAACTTAAATAGTTACAGTATTAGGAAGGATAATACATTTTTATTCAACATTTGTGAGAATACGCAACTTGATGAAAACATTGAAGAAGGCATAGGTCATTTAATCATTCAAGCCAATCAGTTTGAGTGTGTTTGATCTGTATCTTCAGTATCCATACTCTTAATATACTTGCTTGACAAAGATCTATTAATCATTTTTTAAAATTTTAATTCGATCTAGCCTGACAACTTTATTCAGAGGAGGGATTTCCATTTTATGAAGAGTTTTCTGATATAGCCGCTGAATAAATCTAATCTAAACAACTAATCTGAAGATTTTGTGCCTGTACTCTACCTCCAAAGAAATAGCTTTTTTTTTGCAAACACCCTATAAATTATTCTAAATGTATTAATTAAATCAGTACTTAATTTCCTGCATTTATGAAATACAGATAAAGTGCATGCTACTTGCTTTCCTTATTGAATTAACCTTGGTATCACCTTAATGTATCCAAGGTGAACTTTCTCCAAAGCCAATACATTTTTCCCAACGTGCAGCAGCCTAAAACTCTAACTGAGATTTAGCCATAACATTTATCCACCTTTGTATTCCAACTGTTCTGAGATGAAATCTAACATTCCAGAAGCCTTTTATTTGTATGTAGTAACTAGATTTCAGTAACGTTTGCACTTGGACCCCTAGTTTTGTTACTCCTCTACAGTTTCCAATTTCTCACCACTTAAAAAATATTGTGATCTAGCTTACATATAAAGTAGTTGACCTTGTACCTATCCACTTAAAACTCCAGCTGCCACAGTATTATCTAAACTAGTTATTTTGGAAATTTCTGCTCCTATCTACACTAATGACTATGTCACTGAAGTGCTACCAGCAGACTTGAAGATAAGCTTGTTAATCCATCAACCAAGTTATTTAAAGATGTACTGAATATCTGACATGGTAATAGAGATCTCTTGGGATCACCATTATTGATATGCTGACAACTTAAATATCCATTATCCCTAATGTATTGCCCATACCTTGTAACTAATTCTTTAACAAAACCAATGGATTCAATTCCTTGTTCTTTTATTTTTATTAACTGTCTTTGAGATGGAATTTTGTTGAAATTCTGGAAGTTCATGTAAATTAGCTTAATAGATACTTCCTCAACCTACCATGTTTGTTAATTACTCAAACAATTCAGTTAGATTTGTTATTGTGACTTAATCTTCGTAAATCTTTGGTGGCTTTCTGATCAACTTATATTTGTCCAAATTCTCAGGTACTATGTCCCAGATAACAGCTGCTAGTAATTTCTTCATAATTAGTATTAGACTAAGACCTGTTTCCAGGTTGGTGCCTTGTGCAGTACAGAGTAATATTGACTGATTCTAGACCCAGTCTAATCATGGTGTCTGCACTAATCCAGGTTATACAATGATAACTGCTGGAAAAACTTGTAGTATTACTTGAGCATTGTCTTGGCTATGATAATTATGTTCCCTTGTTTCACCTGCCTACTCTATCATTTTGCATTGTTATATACTGCCCCTCAAAGTGACACTGAAATGACTTCCGATACACTATAGAAGCATACATTTATGTAATAGCCACTTAAGGCATAAGACATCATAGCATCTTTACTGTTAGACCCAAGCATGCAGTAGCACCTAGTGGAAAAGAGACCAAGTTTGACATTAAACCAGGTGTGCAGATAATTTTAATTTAAATTTCTTTCTGACATTGCCAAACTGGTGTCAGATTTAAATGTGCATTTTGTTGCTCTATACTGCTGTATATTTGATTTGGTATAAATTAACAATTGAATTCATTGTAAAACTCCTATTACTATGAGCAAGGAGAATTTTTTAATATATAAATTGTTTTGGCTGATTTTAAATCTAAGTCATATGAGGATCATAGAGGATTACTAGAACATGATGCAACTTAATCTTATTCATACTGTTGTGATTATAGTCTTTAATGGGATTTTTAATCCAGCCCACTTGATTTATGCTGGCAGACTTGGGAAAAATAGCTGGAAGTCTTATCTAACAGTGTTGTGCTTTCTTCATGCTGTATTCCATTTAACATGCTCTTCTGAGCAGTGAGGAAGAACACCCAGTCCAGTCCACAAGATCCTTATCAAATGTGCAGATTTAGCCCTGATGATCTCATCACGATCCAGCTGTTATTTTAGCCAATTGACTGACAAGGCAACCACTGTACTGTCTCCACTTGGAGAACCTATTGGGCAGAAGAGTTGGGGTTCAGATGCCAATGTTTTATTCAGTTTCATTCATTTTCTTTGATGGGGTTAAGTAGGAGACGAATGCTGACCATATGTGGAAGGAACATTTAATCCTTCTTGAGCTTGTTCCTTATAACTGGAGTGCTGGGACAAATTGCTTTTGCCTTGGTGTCATCCTCTTATGCTTGACATTCTAATACCAGTCCACCAGCCAGCTGATGCTTCCAGCTGGTTTTAGACCAGCAACAAAACAGAGCATGCACATGATAATAAGAGACTTAAAATTACCCAGGCCTCTCCCTCCTAAGATCAGAGGGCTGACCTCAACTCCTGCTTATCCAATTTCCACCCCAGATTGAAATAGGTATTTTGTCATTTTTATGCAACCTCATTTGTTTTAATACCATTGTACAAAGTCATGGTTTTGAAAGAGTTAATGTTGGAGACTGGAATAGACTCCAACTAATCAGGTGATTTCACATTGGCTTGGATGGAGTTAAGTTGAATGTCTTTAGCTCTCATGAAGATCTATAATCCACATTTTTCCTCATTGCATTTGTAACAATGTTCAACATCCTAAAAAAAAATGGTACTTAGTTGCTATTATGCAATAAATCACATTTCATTCAGGCAAGAACCTCTTATTAGTGGTTGAACCTCTAACACTGTAAACTAATCAAGTCCTCAGACCCAGTCAAAGGGAAGAGGATTGGTGGCAGCATCGTTACATATAATGCCTGTACCATACACTAAACTATCATCATTAAGGAAGAAGCTGATGAGCGAGAAATGAATCGACAAATTCTGAGGAAGGCTTGAAACATTAACTGATCTTTCATGACAGACCTACTGAGCCTTTCCAGCAATTTCTGTATTTGAGACAAATATGTTGATCAGTTTAGATGAACTCGTGTTGGAGGAGGCTTGTGTGGAGCATAAACAAGGATGCATACAAGCAATTGGGCAAAATCAGCCTGTTCCTGTGCAGTATATTGTGTATAATATTGAAATTCTCTATTTTAACTTATTAGTTTGTCACTTACAATATTACTTTGCTAAGCTTAGTAATTACTACATTTGTTAGTTGCAATAAAGTTGGTAAAGGAAGTTGATATTTCAAAGGCAAATATTTTCTGTCTTCTCTCACCAGCATGTTTGACAGTGGCCTTTACATAAACATAAACAATAATAGCCAAACAAATCCTAATCCAGATCACAGCAAAGATTTTCACAATTAGAAGAATAAATCCACAGTATGTTGCCTTTAAATCTTTATAGGCAATATTGATGCTCTCAAGTTTTGGCAACCAACACTTTGAAAGTGCAGCAATTTTATGTGCCATATATTTGATGAAAAATTAAAGTAGCATTTAGACATTCCGTTCTCGTTATCGGACATGTCAGTGCAAACAGAGAAAATAGTCTCTAAAGTGATGGAGCACAATTGACATTGATGTCTGTAATTTTCACGTTTACTGAAATGATCTGTAAATGTTTCAACATATTTTCCAAAAAATTCTCAATCATTAAACAATCATATCAGTGCATTTTAACCACTCAGCTCCAAAGTTCTCAGTAAGCAATGAGGCTGTACAGCAACTTGTAAGTCCCCATGTAGGCCAAACAAAGTGGGTCATTTAAAATATGGTGTAGCTGTGCTCTGAAATGAATCATCTACGCAAACAAAAAGAAAAATGTCCATTGTTTGCTTGCTTCCCAACTAACCTTTGAATGGCTGTTTGGTTTTGCACCGGATTTGTTTGAATGAAGATTTTAGTCATTCATTGTAGCAAATCCTTTTCACCTTATCATTGTAATTTTACACTCTTCCCCTTATGCAGCAAACCTTTAGTAACCTAACTTGGGAAAATAGTCAATAATTATGAGAACAACTATTAAAAGTTTTATAACATTCACTAATTTCCCAAATACACTTTATTTAAGGCGGAGAGACTCTTGATCAGTAGGAGAATCAAGGATTACAGGAAAATTGCAAGGAAATGGATGTATAGATTGTTGGATCAGCCATGATCTGGTTGAGGGACTGAACTCCCTACTCTATTTCTTATGGTCTTATCTCCTTTTGCAATACTTGAAATGTTATGATTCATGTAGGTTTTTTCTATTTCAAAAAGCCTTAGCTTTGAATTCAGTTCTTTTTATGTTGAGCCTCACATGCGATTTGACAGCTCAGTAAATTGTTGTACCTTGGCATTAATCCTTGCAGTAGTCTGAGCCTGTGATAATAATGTAGTTCCTGCATTCCAGGCTCATCAGAAGAAAATGGAAAGATGAAGGGAAAAATGGGGTAGAAATAAGAAAAGAGAGGAAATGGGAAAGGAAAATTATTTAGTAAAAGGCAGAATTGTCAGGCTTTTTGGTGTTATAGAATGGATTTTCTTTGCCCCCCCCCACCCCATGTATAGTTATCCTCAGTTTAGATTTACTGTATATCTGTAGTTGAAGCAAAATTGTACTTTACAAAGCTCCAGAAGTAGTGGATAGGAAAGCCCTATTCTCTTTGAGAAACCTGTAATGAGGGAACATAGGATTAGTATAAGAGGTTGGCGATTTAGAGGGGACTTAAATGAATTTTGTTTCCAATGGCACCTGATGCATCATTGTTTTGAAAGGTTGGAGGAAGCCAGCCTTTAACATTTAAATATTATCTGTATTTTGGATAGGCACATGAAGGTCCATAAGTTGCAACACACCAAAAATCAGAGTGGATTTTGGGCTGGATGGCTCCTTTTCGGCCAGCACAGACACAATTAGCTGAGTGATTTCCCACTATGCTGCATGAGTGAATGAGAAGTTTCATGTCCAATATGTGTCTGTTTTCTACGGTTTTGTAAATCGCCTTGTGTTGATCTTCTTTCTTACTGATGTACTGATTTTCCTGCACATGTAAAATGAAAAGTGTGGATTCATCACGATCTGAACTACCTTAACCTTCATGCAAAATGCAGAAGGCCTATAATATTGTTGTGTTGTTCCAGATTAGAAGAGGCTGAAGAAAAGTACAGTAACAGAGAATCAAGAACAGAGGATTTACAGCTAATCACTGAATTAAAGGAAATGATCACCGAAAGAGATCAGCTTGCGAAAAAATTGATGGTGAGTAATTAATAGCTTTGAATGTATTGTCTGACTTCTGGCCAAGAAGAAAAAGTGGTTGTTAATTACCTCATTGTACAGTACTTTTACAGACTACATTCTGACCTTCTGGGCCAAAATCATGATGATATTATATATTTATGTTTTAAACTTTTAAAGTTTAAATTTCAATTAATCAATCGGTGACTTTTAAATTGAGTTTATGACCAGTTACACATTAGGCAAACTAAGCTCTGATGGTTGCCAGGAAAATGAGGATCTCAGCCATGATAAAGTGCCATAAGACAACAGAAGCTGTATTCCTTCCCCCAAACCAGTCAGCTGTCATTTTCACAAGAATGGGATTGGAGGCAGTCTGTAGTTCGTGTATGTGCAGTTTCCAGAGTCAGCTGACCATTTAAGTGACCTTCACTTTAAGATGCCTCCATTGAAATGGGATTTTGGAGAACTGGAGTGTGGAGATGTAGACCATTTTAAGCAGGTCAATTCTCTGTGCATTTCTTTTGGAAAACTAGGGTAACCCTGTTAAAATGGTCCTAGGACATGTTAGAGTAAGAGGTCAGTTGCCCTTTGGAAATATTAACGATGGAGAAGATTGTGTGTAAATGGTGCATAAACCCTTGGAATTGTCCAACTTGTCAAGACCTGTCAACAAGAGTTGATCAGTTTCTAGAAGTCGAAAAATGTTTACTAATGAATGACGACGCTTCCTCAATAAATTGTAGTCTGCAATATGGAAATTTAAATAATCAAACTATATTTTCTCTCCTACATTCTTGTGGACTTTTCAAAATTCATTCATGGGATATGAGCATTGTTGGCTAGGCTAGCATTTATTGCCCAAGCTTCATTGCTTATTGGAACATAAGAACCTGAGAGGCAGGAATCAGCCCCTCTAGCCTGCTCCACCATTCAATAAGATCATGACTAATTTATTGCCAGCTTTCTGCCAGCTCATCATGGACCTCAACTCCCTAATATTTCAAATGTCTTTCTACCTTCTCTTTGAATACTTTCCATGATTTCCACAGTTCTCTGGGGCAGAGAATTCCAAGCATTCACTACCCTCTCAGAAGAAATTCCTTCACAACTTAGTTTCAAATATCCGTATTCTGTATCTATGTCTGGAGTTTAAGATTCCTCCACTGAAAGGAACATCTTTTCAACATTACTCTGTCCAGGCCTCTCAGAATCGTTTGTTTCAATATTATCACGCATCAGTTTTCGAAACTCTAATTAATAAATGCCTAACCTGTGTAACTGTTTTTGATTGGCTGGCAGCTCTATCTGATTGAACTTCTTTCAAACTAGGACCAGAAGTTTCACCCTGAGCCAGTTAATGCGTCACAGAAATAGCCAGTATTGCCAGGCAAAGAAGTTAATTGCCAGCCTATAATTCAAAACCTTCAGGCCCAATAAAACTGAAATCATTTGGATTAAGGGGAATATCTAAAATCATGGTTATATTTGTTGGAGACCAGTCCTCTCAGCCCCAAGGTATTTATAAAGCTTATTTTCTGGAGGAAGTGGAGATGTTTGCTAATTATTGCACAGTGATGAACTTCATTCAGAATTCCTCAAACAATGAACTATTCCTGGTATGCAAGTAACAAAACTTGCATAATTTTCAGACTTGGGCCGATAAGGTCCAAGCAAGTATCAGGCAATGATCCTCTCCAATAAAAGACAACCTAATCACCTTTCCTTGACATTCAAATCTCTAACCATGAGATTCAAATCGTAGGCATCACCAGAATCTGAGCTTAATCAATCACATAAATGCTGTGTCTCCAAGGATTAGGTCAGGGATTGATAGTTCCACGTTGAGTGACTTACTCCCAACTTCTGAAACACTTTCCACCTACAAGATAAAAGTCAGTATTATGCTCCAATCTCTCTCGTCTGGTTGATTCAACTGCATTGGTACTTAAATATTTCTACACCATCTAGGGCTACTATTAGGAGAATACTTGATCTACAACTCATTCGCAAATTTAAACATCCATTCCCTACTTAACCTACTTCAGTTCATGTTGCTATTCATTAAACCAAACTTTTAATTCTTCTCTGGCCACAGCGGGGAGGTGCCAAAGGACTGGAAGACAAAGTTTGTGAAAAGATTTGTAGCTCGGGTACTCGTTGTGGTTCTGTTCGCCGAGCTGGGAATTTGTGTTGCCGACGTTTCGTCCCCTATCTAGGTGACATCCTCAGTGCTTGGGAGCCTCCTGTGAAGCACTTCTGTGATCTTTCCTCCGGCATTTGTGGGCGACACGGTGGCACAGTGGTTAGCACTGCTGACTCACAGCGCCAGAGACCCGGGTTCAATTCCCGCCTCAGGCGACTGACTGTGTGGAGTTTGCACGTCTGTGGTGGCCGGTATATTGGGTCCAGGTCTATGTGTTTGTTGATGGAGTTTGTGGATGAGTGCCATGCTTCTAGGAATTCCCTGGCTGTTCTTTGTTTGGCTTGCCCTATAATGGTAGTGTTGTCCCAGTCGAATTCATGTTGCTTGTCATCTGTGTGTGTGGCTACTAAGGATAGCTGGTCGTGTCGTTTCATGGCTAGTTGGTGTTTCTGGATGCGGATTGTTAGCTGTCTTCCTGTTTGTCCTATGTAGTGTTTTGTGCAGTCCTTGCATGGGATTTTGTACACTACATTGGTTTTGCTCATGCTGGGTATCGGGTCCTTCGTTCTGGTGAGTTGTTGTCTGAGAGTGGCTGTTGGTTTGTGTGCTGTTATGAGTCCTAGTGGTCGCAGTAGTCTGGCTGTCAGTTCGGTAATGCTCTTGATGTATGGTAGTGCGGCTAGTCCTTTGGGTTGTGGCATGTCCTCGTTCCGTTGTCTTTCCCTTAGGCATCTGTTAATAAAATTGCGCAGGTATCTATTTTTGGCGAATACATTGTATAGGTGTTCTTCTTCCTCTTTTTGCAGTTCTGGTGTACTGCAGTGTGTTGTGGCCCTTTTGAATAGTGTCTTGATGCAACTTCTTTTGTGTGTGTTGGGGTGGTTGCTTTTGTAGTTCAGGACTTGGTCTGTGTGAGTGGCTTTCCTGTATACCTTTGTGGTGAATTCTCCATTAGAACACTTAACGTCTGCAACACAAATTCCCAGCTCGGTGAACAGAACCACAACGACTGGAAGACAACTCATGGTTTCACTTTTCAAGAAAGGTGGTTGAGATAGACCAGGAAACTACGTACCAGTGTGTCTCACAACAGTGGTAGGAAAATTTGTGGACAAACTTCTAAAGGAGGATGTTAATCTCCATTTAGACAGGCATGGTTTGATCAGGGGGTGTCAGCGTGGCTTTGTGAGAGGGACATCATATCGAACAAATCTGATTGGTTACCTCCTCAAAAAAATTCAATCATGTAAGTGAGAGTAGTGCACTTGATGTAGTGTATATGGATTTCAGTGAAACCTGGGTGACAGATAAAAAAAGACACATGGTAACTTGGCCAGTTGGAACCAAAATGTGCTTAGTGGCAAGAGACAGAGAGTGGTAGTAAAAGATTGTTTATGTGCTTGATCAATTCTGGGTCCCTTATTGTTTATGATATTTATAAATAATGCAGGTAACACAAAGACTGACCTGACCAGCTGGTTGACAGTAAGGAAGAAGATCTTGAGTGACAGAAGGATATAGATGGATTGGTCAGTTAGGTAGATGGAATTTATCTTTGATAAGTTTGAGGTGATGCACTTTGGAAGAAGTAACAAGGCAAGGGAGTACTCAATGAGTGAAAGCTCAGATGGATATTGGTCGAAGGGCATGATAAGGAATCAATTGACGCCAGATTATAAGATTGGGCAAATTATGTTGGAGTTGTACCCGGACTTTTGTTAGGCCACAACAGGAGTATCGTGTGTAGTTCTGGTCACTGCAAAGATATGACTAAGAGGAGTGTAGAGGAGATTCATCAGGATATTGCTTTGAAATGAGCATCTTAGCGACAAAGCAAGGCTGGGTAATCTTGAGTTGTTTTCTTTGGAGTGGAAAAGTTAGGGAAACTTGATAGAGGTTATCAAGTTATGAGGGGCGTGAACAGGTTTGTTAGAAAGCAGCTGTTCCTCTTAGTTGAAGAGTCAATAACAAGGGAACATAATTTTTAAGGGAAAACCAAGAAGTTTAGAGGGGATTTGAGGAAAAACATTTTCAGCCAGAATGGTAAGGATCTGGAGTGCACTACCTGAGAGGGTAGTTGAGATAGGTAACCTCACAACCTGTAAAAAGTTCTCAAAGTGTCATAATACTCAAAGCTTATGTGCCTAGTGCTGAAAAGTGGGACTCATGTAAATTTAGTGTATTTTTGACCATGCAGACTCAATGGGCCAAAGGGCCTCTTCTGTCCAATTTGATTCTAAACTCTAGAATGCTTTTCTTTTGTCTGCTCCTATAAGACCAACTTATGGTTAATGACCATATCAATGACCTACTTCATTGGCCAAGTTTTTGTCCTACTATCTTTTTCTGAGCCTTGGTATTAATTTTTCTCTAACTAAGGTCTTATGAACTATTTAGAATGTTGTGTTGTGTTCAATGATATCAATGCAAATTGTGAACAGGCATAGATATAGATGCATATTTTAAATTTTGATATTTGCTTTTAACAGGATGACAAAAAATTTTACCAGCTGGAACTGGTGAACAGAGAAACAAATTTCAACAAGGTTTTTAATGCTAGTCCTAACGTAGGAGTTATCAATCCTCTAGCTAAGGTTTGTCTCCAAGGAGTATTTATTTTGTAATCAGCTCAGTATTCTGTTGTTACCCATAGCTTGTGTTTATTGCATTCAATTCAAATTTTATAATCAAATATTTACATTGTAAATGTAATAAACTTAACTGAATTTTTTTAAAAATAATTTTTTATGAATTTTTCCTGTTTCTATGCAGCAGAAGAAAAAGAATGAAAGAATTGCTAATCGGTTTGTCAGTGCCCCAAATCTTAGTGCTTTGGAATCTGCTGGAGGAGGAAATGGGCAGCATCAGCATAATCGTCTGGAACCAATTCCAAATTCTCCAGTTCATGATATTGGGTTCAATAGCAACAAACCTCTCCCCCAGACAGTACCTCCAAAAGAGGCAAAAAGATTTCTGAGGTGAGCACCAACTCCAGTTTACAACATGAGATATTGAGTAGTCTAGGCTTACATATCTTACAATTTAAGATAATGAAAGGTGGTCCAGTTCAAACATATTGAATTCTTAAGGTGCTTTACAGGTTTGAAATTTAACCTGGTTGTCTATAAGTAGAGATCACGGTCCCAGATTAAGGGTCATCCATTTAGAGTGGAGACAAGAAGTAATGCCTTCTCTCAAAGGATGTGCTGAATCTTTGGAATTCTCAGCTCCAGAGAGAATTATATTAATTGTTCACATCTTCGTGGTAGACACAGTTGGATTTTAGGATACCAAGAAATATAGGAAAGTGTAGGCAAGAAGGTGGAATTGACATAGGCAATCTGCCATGATCTAATTGAACAGTAGAGTAATCTTGAAGAGCCAAATGATTCCCCCCTTCTATTTCTGATGGGGATAGAGGTGACTCTGCAAACTGTACATGTACAATTCATTATTCAGTTATACAGCTAAGATTAGAAAAATCTTTAAAATGGATGACTTTTTGATTTCAAGCTCAAAGTGTACTTTTCTCCTCATTCTGCAATTTATGCATGAATTTAACATTAACTTAATGACTGGCTTCTAATGCATATGCAGGTGTCATTAATACTGTCATTTTAATAACCTGATAGTGAGTACTGTTAAGTTTGAATTGATATGTCTTCAGCTATTATTTTGAAGTTTTGATTGAAACGCTCATTTTTATTCCCTCTTGTGGCATGTGTACTTTGCCTTTGTACAAGTGTTAGAGCGCACTAACCTGAAGGTGACTGCAACATTAGCAATAGACAGATTTTTTGCTCTTGTATTTGCTAGCAGTTGTGCAATACCAGCTCAGTTTCCACGATCTATGATAATTTGGGACTTAGCCATTCTGGTCCAGTGGATGCACTTTACATCCTTCACAGAATCACTGTCTTTTGTTTTGATTCACATTTACTCTGAAGAACCAAGATCAATTCAAAAAGTTATGTGACTGTTAAAGATTAATTTGAAACATTTTAATCAAGCTGGCATTCGTATTTCAACCAAGCACAAAGCGTGAAGAGAAATAACATCGGTGTATTGAGCTGCAATATAAGGTAGATCTTTGGGTGCATTCTTGGCTCAAATATTTCAAATCAGCATTTTCTCAGCCTGAATTTCAGTTTGCATATTATTGTCACAACATGGAATGTGAAATATATTGTCTTCTTCAATATCATCATCCAGGCTAAATGTGCACCAAGTAATTGTGAAATGGATTTTCATGCATCATAACTGATGGCGTTGTAGTTTAATTTACTGGTTCGATGAATCTAGCAAAATATCTAATACAAATCAGCAGAATTGTGAGTATATCCAAGCTTGGTTACAGCCATTTTAGAAAGAAAATGCCCAGTGCCTGTGCTATCTCTGTATTGGTGCCACTTTACACATAGTTTCTATTTAGTGTTAAATGAAATTTGTGCTGTGTGTTACTTGTGACCTGATTGATTCATAGATTCACAATTATGCTTTGAGAAAGAGCCTGTTATTGTTTGTGTTTTTCCAGCAGGAAGGATGGCTACTTGGAGGTGTGAAGCATACTGTCGCAGAGATTAACATAGATATACGCTAATGGGTCTCCTGTCAGAGAATGGTTCATGTATATGTTGCCAGAAAATGGGATTTTTCTTAGAGGTTCCCAATTGACCTTCTACAAATACAGGCTGTGCATTACTTCCTGATAACTAGTGGACGAGATGATCCATAAGGGATCTCTTTCCTATCAGCTGTAGAAAATGCAACAGGTTTGACCAGATAACTTTTGTCAAAGTACGCTATAATTAAAACAAAGACAGTAGAGAATTTAAACAGTAGGGTACTTCATTAGGAATAATATTTTTGAAAAATTTAAAATGAATGAACGTTGCTAAACATTTTTAAATGCATGTAGAGATTTTATTTTCAAAACTGGAATTGTAAGATGTACATAGACAAAATTTTATTTCTTGTTTCAGATCATTCTTCATATTAATTATTAATGATGATGTTTAGCCCACTGGCTTACATGTCAGTACTCTATGCCATTAAAGTTACAGTTTCTTCATCTAAGATTTTTGTCCCTCTCAACCCAATTCTATTCATTTAAAATCAAGGGATTATACTCTGGCAAAATTGGACATGATCATCAGAAACTAGAGAAACTACATTGTAAATAATTACTAAAAGCAAACATAATCCATACAAATTATTTATAATACCACAGGAGCTGCAAATCATTTTATAAAGTTTACAGAAGTTTATGTATTTTGATAGATGTAAAAGCAGAAAAGGAATCTTGCAGCTTTATCTGAAAGCATTCACATATCTGCATGAGAGATTTCACATTGTTTATTTGCTGTTTTATATTTATTCTTTACTATGGTTTGTGGAATTCATTGCTTTAGTTGATTTGTTACTGTTTGGGTTTTAACAGCTTAATCATTTGTATCTTGCTTTGTTAGGTAGCTATGACTTGATGTAAGACATGCATTTTTAATTTTTTTATTTTAATAAATACATTTTACAGAACAGCTGTTGTTTTGTTTCTGTGCTTATATTTGCACTGTTAATCACAGCATGTTAGTGCCACTAATTAAACATTATTTACATCCCTTCATGCTATGAAATGGTGTTAAACATACCCACATGTTATCTTTTATTTTGCATTCTCATGTTGTGTTTTGTGTAAGACTTAAATTGTGATTTAGTTCAATGAAATATATTTTGGTGCTGTGTTTTGTGATTTGAAATTTGCAAGACTTCTTTTCCATTCGTAATAAGAAATTATCTTGTAGAACCAGGCCATGTGGATAAATCTGTGTCCTGTTACACGTGAACAGTAGCTGTAATCCAGAGACCTGTCTTTCTCACATTGCTTTATTTCTCTTGCCTTCAATTTAACCTGTTGGCCAGGATCTTTCCAGAAGAAAAAGTTGTTCGTGAGGCAGTATGAATGTACAAATTCTCCAGCAAATCCAGAGGATTAAGAAATATGCCACTAATTATAGATCTCCAGAACTTCTATGAGTTATGCTGCTTCATCATTTGTTCAGCACAAATTGCAACTTATCTTTAACTTCCTTATTATTTTTGAAATCTTGCTGAATGAATTGACCCATAAATCTGCCAAAGAAAAGGTAGGATCAAACTTAATGGCACTTTTTTTTCAGGAGTTGCAATAATTATAAATGCAAAACCAATCAGTGTCTTCTAGCCTAAAAAAGGGAGGAATTTGAACTAAAACCGATATCTCTGGAGAAATTCAGGTCTGGCAGTGTCTTTGGAGAGAAAGCAGAGTTAATGTTTTGACTCCAGTGACCCTTCTTCAGAACTGATAGTAGTTAGGAAAAGGTGGTGTGTATACTGAGGACAGGTGGTAGGTAAGGGAGTGAGCGGATAGATGGAGGTGGAGTCTAGAGAGAGAGAGAAAGGCATAGAAAGGGATGAGTAAAGGTAAGCCAGGGAAAAATAAAAACTGACCATAAGTAGTTGGAAATGGATTGGCTATGCTGAAAGCAGCCTATCTCGTGATAGGGCCGCCTGAGATGTGAGGGTGAATAAAGGACATAGAAGGTGGTGTTCAGACTCTGAAATTATTGAACTGAATATTGAGTCCAGAAGGTTGCAGAGTCCGCAAGTGGAAAATGAGGTGGCATTCTTTGAGCTTGTGCTGAGCCTTTTTGGAGCATTGCAGCAAGCCTGACATGACAGTGTTGGCCAGGGAGCACAATGGAAGTGGTAGACAACTGGAAGATAAAGGTCATTTTTGCGGAGAACTTAGGTTTTCAGCAAAGCAACCACCAGTTACCCATCCCTTTTTGTCTCTGTGTTTCAACTCGCCAATGTATTGAAACTGTCTTTAAGCAATGCATTCAAACTGTTCACTCTCAATACATGTATTCAGTTGGTGAAGATTTGTTTTAAAATGTGAAAGTGTGGATTTTATTTTCTTTTGCTTTCTATTTCTTTGTATTTTCTTTTCAAATTAAGGTACCCTTTCTTTATTTCTCTTTTTGCAACTGATTTGAAATTGAGTTAATCCATTGTATTTCACCTATCTTCATTGTTCTTTGGTTTATTTCCCATGGCTTCAATCTTGTTCATTGAGGATTTACACTGTTGATTGCACCATTCAGCAAGGTCTCAGGTGCCCCTTGCTCTATCACACAGTTATAACCACTCAATTCCAGTAAGTTACTTTTTTTAACATTTGAAGAGTTCTGTGAAATCTCTCATTCCAGCAAGACCTGGCCCAATATTAAATGTTGACGTGTTTTCTGCCAGAATTGCTAATTCTGCACTCCAAAGCATTCAAACCCTCTTGTATATTTTTTCCTTTACTTGCTACTGTTAATTTATTTTATTTATTCTTACCTGTGAGAAGTCATCCTAGGGTTAATGGAAATATTGTGGTAAAAAAGATTAATCTTAGACAGTATTGCAAAATATGTAGAGTCACATTGAATGGCAGTTATATGCCCACCCAATATTCTGATCCACTGAAGTAGTAACCTTCTTCCCTTTGAGTCAGAATGTTGGGTGTTGATATGTAATGTCGAACTTTGAGCACATAAATTAGGCTACAACCTCAGTGTAGAGTACAAAGAACCAGTATTGTCTTTCAAGTGAGATGTTAAATTGATGGTTAGGCCACTGTTGGAATATTGTGTGCAATTCTGGGCTCCTTCCTCGGAAAGATTTAGTGAAAGGGTTTAGAAAAGATTTACAAGGATTTTGCCAGAATTGGAGGATTTGAGCTGTAGGGAGAAGTTGAATAGGCTAGGGCTGTTTTCCCTGGACCGTCGGAGGCTGAGCGGTGACCTTATAGAGGTTCATAAAATCATGAGGGGCATGGATAGGATAAATAGACAAAGTCCTTTCCCTGGGGTGGGGGATTCAGAACTAGAGGGCCTAGGTTTAGGGTGAGAGGGGAAGGATATAAAAGAGACGACCTAACGGGCAAGTCTTTCATGCAGAAGGTGGTACGTGTATAGAATGAGCTGCCAGAGGAAGTGGTGGAGGCTATTACAATTGCAATATTTAAAAGGCAAATGGATGGGTATATGAATAGAAAGGATGTATGTTTTCTCGCTGAGCTGGAAGGTTCATTTCCAGATGTTTCATCACCCTACTAGGTAACATCTTCAGTGGGCCTCCGGGCGAAGCAGTGCTGATGATTCCTGCTTTCTTTTTATATGTTTGGATTTCTTTGGGTTGATGATGTCAGTTTCTGTGGTGGTGTCGTTTCCTGTTGTCGACTGGGACAACACATCCATCCTAGTACAAGCGAAACAGAGACACGCATGAGAATTCCGAGAAGCAGGCATTCCAACGCGAATTCTACCAACAAACACATCGAGTTAGACCCCATCTACCACCTCCTGAGAAAAAGAACCAGAAATGACACCACAGGAAGTGACATCACCAACCCAAAGAAACCAAGACATATAAATAGAAAGCAGGAATCATCAGCAGTGCTTCGCCCGGAGGCCCACTGAAGATGTTGCCTAATAGGGTGACGGAACGTCTGGAAATGAACCTTCCAGCTCAATGAGCAAACCTATATCCAGAACCTCAACCTGAGCTACAAATCTTCTCAAAACTTGCTATGAATAAGAAGGGTTTGGAGGGATATGGACCAGCTGCTGGCAGATGGGACTAGATTGGATTTGGTTATCTGGACGGCATGGACGAGTTGGATCAAAGGGTCTGTTTCCGTGCTGTACATCTCTATGACTCTATTTGCGATTTCGAAATGAACAAAAGTAGTGAAGGTGACGTAGTACTCTGACCAGAATTTAGCTCTCAGTTAGCATCACTAAAGCAACTTATTTGGTTTAAGGTTTATCTCCGTACTCATAGGATTATGCTGTGCAATTTGGCAGCTAATTTTTCGACATAACAATAATGACTAACTTTGCTAGATTATTTATTGAAGGCGACAAAGCACTTTGGAATCTCATAATGTTGTGAAATGCAATTATTTTTAATGTAAGTATTCGTCTCTTATTCCCACATTCACATCTTTTCCTTAATTGGAGCATTTCAGGATGATCATTCTATGTTTGGTGTTCAGTGCAGTTTTGATAAGTGAAAGACGTGAATTTATAACTCACTTAATATGTAAAACTACAAATTCTGACTTGGTTCTCTTGATAGACACAATTAACCCTCTTCATTTAGAAACCAGAATGTCCTGTTGATCAATAATTTTATCATGGAGAACATGTGACTTGTTCAGGAAAACTTAAGCCATGAAAAGTCAGAAGAATAATTAATGTTTTTGTTTTGAAGAATTTCTGGCATTAGCCCTTCTTGCCCGAAACGTCGATTTTCCTGTTCCCTAGATGCTGCCTGACCGGCTGCGCTTTTCCAGCAACACATTTCCATCTCTTATGCATGCTTGCCCCTATACAAAAATGTTTTGCCAAAAAGTGGAAGCCAATTCAGGACAGACCACTGCAAAAATATTTTTCAAAATTTTCACAAGTTATTAGACACATCCCAAGAGGTTATGCCCATAAATTATTATCCTACATGAATTTTCTTTCTCTTCCATATGGCACAGAGAAATCTCTTTCCAGACCTACAATTATAGCTGTTTGCTATCTTCAAATAATAATATTCTGTTTCATGAGTCATTCAGCCTAGAGCACACCAATGGAACAGAACAACTTCATCTGTTCCAAGCACCTCAAACATGCATTGGCCCAAAAATTGGGTGTGCAGACACCAGAACTCTTTGCAAGAGGGGCAGTATAATCTTTTCTAAGAACACCTGAATTTATAATGAAATCAACCTTCTGACAAACTTCCTTATTTGAAAAATTAACACTGGTGGTTCAGTGAGCATATGTGACATGATGTCAAAGTATTCAGAAAACTATAATAATATTTGGAAGTCAGCACTAATTAATGTAAGAAAATATATATGTTTGTCAAATTTGATTGAAGTTGTAACTAGTGGATTGATGAGGGGGATCTGTGAACATAGTGCTTTTAGATTTTCAAGCATTCACAGAGGGGTAAGTAGAGAGAGAATAGATCAATAAGGTGGCCTTTGTGTGGAGCCGCAGGAGGTGAGGATTATACTAAATGAGTATTTTGTATCAGTGTTTACTGTGGAGAAGGACATGGAAGGTATAGAGTGTAGGAAAATAGATGGTGACATCTTGAAAAATGTCCACATAACAGAGGAAGAAGTGGTGGATGTCTTGAAATGCATAAAAGTGGATACATCCCCAGGACCTGAACAGGTGTACCTGAGAACTCTGTGGGAAGCTAGGGAAGTGATTGCTGGGCCTCTTGCTGAGATTTTTGTATCATCGATAGTCACAGGTGAGGTGCGGAAGACTGGAGGTAGGCTAACCTGGTGCCACTATTTAAGAAAAGTGGTAAGGACAAGCCAGGGAAGTATAGACCAGTGAGCCTGACATCGGTGGTGGACAGGTTATTGGATGGAATCCTATGGAAGAGGATATATATGTATTTGGAAAGGCAACATCTGATTAGGGATAGTCAGCATGGCTTTGTGTGTGAGAAATCATGTCTCATGAACTTGGTTGAGTTTTTTGAAGAGGTCACAAAGTGGATTGATGAGAGCAGAGCGGTGGACGTAATCTATATGGACTTCAGTAAGGCGTTCAACAAGGTTCCCCATGAGAGACTGGTTAGCAAGGTTAGATCGCATGGAATTCAGGGAGAACTAGCCATTTGGGTACAGAACTGTCTCGAAGGTAGAAAACAGAGGATGGTGGTGGAGGGTTGTTTTTCAGACTGGGTGCCTGTGACCAGTGGAGTGACACAAGGATCGGTGCTGGGTCCACTACTTTTCATCATTTATATTTGGATGTGAGCATAAGAGATATAGTTAGTAAGTTCGCAGATGACACCAAAATTGGGGGTGTAGTGGACAGCGAAGAAGGTTACCTCATTTTACAACAGGATCTTGATCAGATGGGCCAGTGGGCTGAGGAGTGGCAGATGGAGTTTAGATAAATGCGAGCTGCTTATTTTGGGAAAGTAAATCTTAGCAGGACTTTTACACTTAATGGTAAGGTCCTGGGAATGTTATTGAACAAAGAGACTTGGAGTGGAGCTCCTTGAAAGTGGAGTTGCAGGTAGATAGGATAGTGAAGAAGGTGTTTGGTATGCTTTCCTTTATTGGTCAGAGTATTGAGTACAGGAATTGGGAGGTCATGTTGCGGCTGTACAGAACATTGTTTAGGTCACTTGGAATATTGCATGCAACCTGATCTTCCTATCAGAAAGATGTGACCCTTGAAAGGGTTCAGAAAAGATGTACGAGGATGTTACCAGGGTTGGAGGATTTGAGTTATAGGGAGAGGCTGAATAGGCTGGGGCTGCTTTCCCTGGAGCAACAGCAGTGAGGGGTGACGTTATAGAGGTTTATAAAATCATGAGGGGCATGGATAGGATAAATAGATAAACACTCTTCCCTGGGGTGGAGGAGTCCAGAACTAGAGGGCATAGGTTTAGGCTGAGAAGGGAAAGATATAAAAGCTACCTAAGGGCAGGTTTTTCACCCAGAGGGTGATACGTGTCTGGAATAAGCTGCCAGAGGAAGTGGTGAAGGCTAATACAATTGCAACATTAAAAGGCATCTGGATGGGTATATGAATAGGAAGGGTTTGGAGGGATATGGGCCGGGTGCTGGGAGGTGGGACTAGATTGGGTTGGGATATCTGGTCAGCATAGACGAGTTGGACTGAAGAGTACTGTTTCCATGCTGTACATCTCTATGACTCTATGTTGTTACGCAAGAGGTAGGAGCTTGTATTTCAGGGCTCAGGTATTGAGAGCAATATACTAACATGAATTCAGGATCATTTAAGTAATATGAAGAGTAGGAATGAATATAGTCAGGTTTGGGTTGCAGTACTGTAAGGATCAGTGCTTGGGCTTCTGCTGTGTACAATCTAAATGACTCAGATGAGAGGACTGTGTACGTAATTTTATGAGGAAATTCCCTTTTTGTAGAGGCTGCAAATGATTTTGGATAAATGAAGGTGAAGAAAAGTTCATAATCAAAGAGAGCCTCTTTGTACCTAAATTGTGGACGGTTAACATGTTGATACAGCAAGCAGATAGGAATGTCAATGTTAGGTTAACCTTTAATACAAAGGTAAAAACAATGACTGCAGATGCTGGAAACCAGATTCTGGATTAGTGGTGCTGGAAGAGCACAGCAATTCAGGCAGCATCCAAGGAGCAGCAAAATCGATGTTCTGGGCAAAAGCCCTTCATCAGGAATAAAGGCAGAGAGCCTGAAGCGTGGAGAGATAAGCTAGAGGAGGGTGGGGTTAGGGAAAAAGTAGCATAGAGCACAATAGGTGAGTGGGGGAGGGGATGAAGGTGATAGGTCAGGGAGGAGAGAGTGGAGTTGATAGGTGGAAAAGGAGATAGGCAGGTAGGACAAGTCCGGACAAGTCACGGGGAAGGTACTGAGCTGGAAGTTTGGAACTAGGGTGAGGTGGGGGAAGGGGAAATGAGGAAACTGTTGAAGTCCACATTGATGCCCTGGGGTTGAAGTGTTCCGAGGCGGAAGATGAGGCGTTCTTCCTCCAGGCGTCTGGTGGTGAGGGAACGGCGGTGAAGGAGGCTCAGGTGTCCTCGGCAGAGTGGGAGGGGGAGTTGAAATGGGGTCATGTGGTTGATTGGTGCGGGTGTCCCGGAGATGTTCCCTAAAGCGCTCTGCTAGGCAACAACGCATTTGCAAGCAATGAATGGTGACATCACCCAGTTGGAAGCAGGTATTAATTTAGCAACAAACCAGAAATGGCTGGAAGTTTCAGCAAGTTTGGCAGCATCTGTGGAGAGAATTCAGACTTAACTTTTCAGGTCCACTGATATTAATACTGATTTCTCCCCACAGATGCAATTTCTGCTTTTGTTTCTGATTTATTGCATCCACAGTTCTTTAATTTTTTAGAAGTTACTTTAGTCCTGTCTGTCTCTTTGTAGCTGATTCTGCACTAGTCTATCATGCTGAAGGTGATGTTCTTCCTACTCAGAAGACTACTACTGCTCCCCCAACTCTTCAGAATCTGTCATGTCCCTCTTTGCATGCAATTTTATAGGGCACTGCATACAATGATTATGTGGTAAACCCTGTCTGGATTGCAAGCCCTCCACTCCCCATAAGCCTGGAGACAGATCCAAACATTGGAACTTCATCTTCAGCAGCTCTGTCATCTGTTCCAAGAATAGCCTACATTGTATTATGCTTGACTTTAGTCAGGAAGTTATGTAACAGAGATTTTAACCATAGTTGCAGACGATAGCCTTTGTCTCAAAGTAACCAGCCTTTGAAATGAAGGAGGAGCCTGAAGGACATGGGCATGGCAACTTTCAGGGTGGCTGGCCCAAACCCCTAGGATATCAGTGACCACAGATCATTTTTACATTGATAGAATGGAATCCTGTACTGTTGATGAAGTGAATTGTACTGTTTTTAATGCACTGTCTGTGATGTGTATACAACTTGTAGCACCATGTGCCTGAGGGAAACAGCTATGTTGACAAAGCGCTGACCTTGTCATGGGGAAATGGGATGAACTGGTGGGATCTGGCACCAATTTCATTGGTAACAGCCTGGAAGTCTTTGTGGTTTGAGGTTTGTGAGATCTCTTACGAGTTCCTAATGATCCTTAGAAGTGCTGGTTGCATAAAATTTTCACACAGCTGTCACCTTGACAGCTACCAGAATAAGATGGACACCTACCCCTTCAGATCGCAAGTTCAGCTGTAACAGACAGCATAGGTCAGCGACTGTTCTGGGACCATCACAGTCGGCAGTGATGATGTGCTGTGGCTGGATTCATTGGTCATGGTTGCAGTGAGTCTGTGTGGGGAATATTAGAAACAAAACAGCTGTTTAGTAATATGAGTAATCAAAACTGTGGCTAATGTTGCACTTTTGTTTAAGAAAGGTTGTAAAGAGAAACTGGAGAACTACAGACCTGTGAATCTGACTTCAGTTGTGGCTAAATTATTGAAGGTGTTTATAAAAGATGGGATTTATGGATATTTAGAGGAGCAAAAGTTGTTTAAGGATAGTCAGCATGGAAAGAAAATTATGTCTCACAAACTTGATTGAGTTTCTTGAAGAAGTTACTGAAAAGATTGATGAGGGCAGAGCGGTAGATGTTGTTTATTTGGATTCTAGTAAAACCTTTGAGGTTCCACATGGTAGACTAATGAGTAAAATGGGATTTAGGGTGTGCTTGCAATTGGGTACATAATTAGCTTAACGGCAGGAGACAAAGAGTGGTGGTGGAGGGTAGCTTTTTGGACTAGAGGCCTGTGAGCAGTGGTGTTCCACAGGAATAGTTTCTGGGTCTGCTTTTGTTTGTCATTGATATAAATAATTTGGATGAGAATGTAGAAGGCGTGGTTAGTAAGTTTGCGGACAGCACCAAAATTGGTGGCATAGTAGACAGTGAAGAAGGTTTTCTCAGATGACAAAGGGATCTTGATCAACTGGGGCATTGGGCTGACAAATAGCAGAGGGAATTCAATCTGGGTAAATGCGAGTTATTGCATTTTAGTACAACAAACAAGGTAGGACTTATACAATTAATAGTAGAGCCTTGAGTAGTGTTGGAGAACAGAAACACTTAAGGGTTCAGGTACATAATTCTTTGAAGTTTACGTCAGGGGTGTTAAAAAGGAAAGGCATTTGGCATGCGTGCCTTCATTATCTGTTCTTTGAGTAGAGGAGTTGAGTAGTCATGTTGAGGTTATATAGGATGTTGTTGAGGCCTCTTCTAGAATATTGTGTCCAGTTCTGGTCACTAAGTGCTAGGAAGGGTACTATTAAGCTGGAGAGGGTTAAGAACAGATTTAGCAGAACATTGCAGTGTATGGAAGGTTTGAGTTATAAAGAAAGATTGGATAAGCTGGGACATTTTTCACTGGAGCATAGGAGGCTGAGAGGTGAACTAGTAGAAGTTTATAAAATAATGAGAGGTATAGACAGAGCTAATGGTAGTTGGCTTTTCCCTAGGATGAGGGATTTCAAGATTAGGGGACATATTTTTAAGGTGAGAGGAGAGAGATTTTAAAAAGACTTGAGGGACAAATTTTTTACACCAAGGGTGACTGTTGTGTGGGAAGTGAACATCTTGAGAAAGTGCGGATGTGCGTACAATTACAAGGCTTAGAAGACATTTGGAGGAAAGGTTTGGAGGGATATGGACCAGGAGCAGGCAGGTGGGACTAGATCAGTTTGGGATTATGTTCAGCTTGGACTGGTTAGACCAAGGGTCTGTTTCCATGCTGTATGACTCTGACAGAAGTACGGTAAGCCTCCAGTGAGGTGGTAAAGCACAGAAAGACAAGACAAGACAAGACAAGGCAAGGCAAAGCAGAGACCCTGTGAGCAAGTAAGGGTGAAGTGAATAATCACTAAGAAACTAAATAGTCCTGAGATGCACCCTGCTGTGAATATAAGATGGGTGCCTGTGCACTAAGCTGATTGGCAGTCACTTGACAATAAAAGGTGTTTGTGTGTCCCAAAGTGCAGCATTAAAGTGAATAACTGTATTCTAAGTAGTTTGGAGATATACTATTATGATGTGCTGAAGCTGCTATGTATCTGATGACAATATACAGTCACTTGCTGCCTATGGAGTGTGCCCAGAGGTTTAGGAACTGTTTGGCCAAGGTGGAGACCCCGAGGTACAAGTTACCCACTTTGACTTTTATATTAAGAATTGTTGCCAGTTAGTCCGTCCTCTCTGCCATATGGGAAAATAGCAAATTGCTTTTAAATGAGATGAGAATGGATGATAATGAAATGTAAATGCATGCAAATGAGGGTCCCATCACTCACTCAGGAAACTCTTGACTTGCTGATCAAACTTTGATTGCAAAATTGATCATCTTTCTTTCTGGGCATAAAGAAACTCAGTTTCCATTTCTCAGCTAACTCACTATTGCCCGCATTGTTCAAGAGCTGGGAGAATTTAGCCCAAGGTGTGGCATGGTTAGATAACAATCAATTTGACATTCTGGCGCACATGAGTGGGTCACTAGCCATGCGCATTATCTGTGAAATCTTGGCAGATGCAACCTGCTCATTAAACACTATTGTTTAGGTCTTTCACACTGGATTCACTACCAGGGTGTTTCAGAAAATCAAAGATAAAATTTGACCAAACCTTTTCTCCCAGAAGGAAAAACCTATATAATATATCAGTTAATATTTGGAAATTAAGAATTGGTCAAACTGGACCTCTATTTTGAAATATACAAGACAAGTCATAGTAGTGCGTGTCATTCACCGGCAATTAAGATTTTTCCTTCTGAAGCCCAAGAAACCTTCCAGTTATAAACTCAGCCATGTGTTTTACCAGAAGTGAGCTCAAGTAATTAGTTGGAACCACGTGCTTTCCAAAAATGCTTTGTTTGAATAAAATCTCCAGTCCAGTGACCTTTCAGAGATCCCTTTAAGAAAAACATTCAACAATCTCTACAGAACCTGGAATAAATCCACTTTTTTACAATCCTTCAAAACTAAAATTCTCAGAAATACAATTAATTATGAATTCTTTGTGCAAAGTGCAAACCCCAGTTTTGTCCACTAACTATTGTTCTGTTGCAATTCCTCACTGTAATTTTTAGGATGCTGCTCAGATTGTTTTAGATTCACTTGAAATTCTGTAATTGTTGGAACGCTTCTTGTAATGTTGGAATCGATTTTAAATTTTCAGCTGGTGGAATCTGCCAACAGATTGAGGAAGGAACATTCTGATCATTTTGTAAGTGCAGATGACATTTAGAAGCACAAGGCAGATGGAAATCATTTTTCAAGGCTGTTTGTTTTTGCAAAATAAATTTAATGGGAAAATTAAATTGCATGATAAGTCAGGTTATCGTCAAAACGTGCAGCTGCTCCTGGCTCACCAGTGAGAATATTTCCTGTGTAAATACCTTGAAAAAAGGGCCTGTATAATTGATACTTAATGTTAAGCACAAGGTAAAGTTAAGCGTAAGCTATATTCCTATTGTGTTGTTTTAGCTGATGTCTTGACTTGGATCAAGGTTGTTAGCCACAGTTTGGGATCTGTTTGGTGAGTATAATCATAGGGCCTCTTTCTCTAGGTTCTCTTTCCTTAAACGTGCATGGGCACAAAACAGTTTTCTTTCTGATACATACTTCTTGCTCTCATTTCAATAGGATGCATAAAACATTTTATCACTGAAGGAAAAAAAACAGGGCAAGATACCAAGCCAAAATGTTAAATATTTTGAGTGAATCATATGTAAACCCATTTTACCTCCTTCACTCTACTCCACAATGACCTGTGACAAGATATCATGCTCATCTGTTTTCAGGACAATTTCCTCACCTTAAGCCAAGAAATTTTCTTCACAAGTGGCACCATGACATTCTTGCATCTCCAAACAATTCTAGAAAATTAAATAGGTGGTCAAAAAACCAAAAGAACAGTGAATGCTGGAAATCAGAAACAAGAACAGAAATTGCTGAAAAAACTCAGCAGGTCTGGCAGCATCTGTGGAAAGAAATCAGAGTTAATGTCACAGGTCCAGTGATCCTGTTTTGTAAGTAAAGGTCATACAGTTTTGATATAGTAATATGAATCTTGAGTTAAATTAAGAAGACAGGATACATAAGTTTGGTTGTATTCCCTTAACATTTAAAGACTTAGCTTGTGTCTTTAATGTTGGTTAGTGTGATGTTACTTTGGGAGATTGGAATGAGATTGAAACAACATAACCTAAATAGGTATTATTTATAACAGGGGTGTCAGAGAAAATAAATCTGTAGTGCATATTCCCAAAAGGATGAATTTAAAATGAGAGTTTACAGTTTATATTGCCTTTAATGCAGCTAAGAGTTCAAGGGCCTTCATAAGATTGTTATAAATCAACCATTGATACCAAACTAAGAAATGAGTTTGTAACATAAGTGATTTGAAGCTTTATCTAACAACTATGGTCGAAGGAATGAGTTAAAGAAGTAAAAATAAATGTTTTGTTGTTGCTACCATGTTCACCCTCGTCTGTCCACTGAAAAGACAGAAACTTCATGAGTTCGACTGTGGGAATCCAGAAGTTACTGCCAGTGAGTTTTCATTCCTCCAGGTGTTGAATGCTGTGATTTTTGCAGACTACCATCACCCTTGCAATTGAGAATTGATGAAAACTTTTAATCTCCCTTTAAGTCGCTGGAAAATATTACATTTTGATGAATGAGATGTAAGTGCATGTTTAATAGTTTCGTAAGTTTATCATTTACAAACAGTTTATAATATCCAGTGAACAGTTTCATTGGAGTTGAAAAGTTGGTTTAATGTTCATGGAATGTAAAATTGATTAAAAATTCCTAAAAAATAATTATTTATTAAAGAACACTTAAAAATAAAACTTTATTTTATCTTTTGTCTTAGGCAATGGAGTTTTCATATAAATTATTATTTGAGAACTTGGGTTCTAAAAGCGAGGTAAATGGGGTTTTGGTTTTCCGTCCTGTGAAGGTGACTAGTTTTGTACTAAAGGCTCAGAGACTTTCTTTTAGCAATGGATCCAATAACACAGTTTTATTAAATCATGTGACTTGCTGTAAATACACAAGCTACCTGCTGAGGTAACTGTTGAAGAGTTCATGCTATTGAGCCTTTTGACTCAGTGAGGCAGGCCAGAATCCGGCTCAGTTCAGAGCATCTACAGCATTGTGAGAAAAGGAGTTGCAGCAACAGCGAAGGAATAATGAGTACATTCCAAGTCAGATGTTTTGGAGAAGCCTCTTCCATTGTCAGTTGTTCTGTCCTTTTAGCTAATGAAGGTTGGGTGTTTGAAAGTTCTGTTCAACAAGTTGTTTTTGTTTGCTGCTGCTGTGCTGCTTGTAGGTAGTTAAAATAGCACCAGATTGCATGGATATCAAAGGGTGTGAATGTTTAAGGTGGTGGATGTGAAACACTCAAGAAGATTGCTTTGTCATAAATTGTACAAAATTGTACAAAACTGCCCAAGTGTTTTTGAGGGTCTTGTTCCATCACATGCCTGCCTTATGCCTTATGGGTGATGACAATGCTTGTAGGAGTCAGGAGGTGACTGTTTCATCTCAGAATTCCCAGTCTTTGATCTGTTCTTGTAGCTGTAGTTTTTAAGAAGATGTCCAGTTCAGTTTCTGGTCAATAGTAAACCCGGAATGTTGTTGGTAAACCAATTCAGCAATGGTTATGCTGTTGAATGTCAAGGGAAGTTGGTAAGATTCTCTTTGGTTGGAGATGGTGATGAATATTGTGCAGATCTTGTTACATGTAGGCACCAACTATCCTGAGCGCAAACGAGCATGATGCAATCATCAATTGAAAGCATATAGTTAGGTATCAGACTCTGATTTTCAGACTGCAGCTAAATTCTATTAATAAAATGGTGCTGATTGCACTTACATTCATTGTAAAGAAAACATTCTCAATGTGGTCTTTTCTTGCATCTAGTTCAGCAATAGGTAATATTTGAAGTGACCTTACTTAAAATTGCTGCTTCAAGTTTTCTTACACATTTTCACTATATTCACGATTGTTAGCTTCCATAGCCCTACCTTTTAAAGACAAAGTAGTGAATTTGACAAGATCTCTCTTGATCTGATCAAAAATTTAGAATATTTTTTCTGTTAGATATTTTAATAGTGAGAGTCATTATTTATCAATGCACAGGATGCAGCATTACTGGTCAGGACAGAATTTATTGTCAATCTGTAATTGCCCTTGAGAAGGTAGTGCGGAGTTGCTACGATGTATACAACTAAATGACTTACCAGATCATTTCCAAGGGCAGTTAAGAGTCACCCACATTGTTGTGGTTCTGAAGTCACAAATGTACCCAACTTACTACATGTGGCAGATTGGATCCGTATGATATTTTGCTATTATGATGATCACCATCATTGTTGCTAGCTTTTAATTTTTTATTTATCTAATGAATTGAATTTAAGTTCCACAACTGCCATAGTAAAATTTCAACTCATGTTTCTGCAGTCATTTCTCCAGGCCTTTCTATGACTAGTCCCGGGACATAATTACTAGTCTTTTAAATGTAAGGAATTAAGTGAAATATTATAATACACTATTGGTTGCTGTTTACAATATTTGAAGAATTAAAGTTAAGCCTGTTAATCATGACCATTGCTGTAAGAACTTGCACAGACTTGTTTGTGTAAATTTGGATGGAAGCATTGCACTAGGTACTTGAATCCCTTTTTTCAGTATTATCAAAAAAGCATATATTGATGAGTGCAACAGAGCTGTATTGCATTTTATTACACTTGACAACATCTCTAACTCACCATTCCTCTTGCCACATGCTGTTAAAGCTTACCACGTTGATCAAGCTTTTGTTGTTCTGACTTAATATTTTATTGTGGCTTGGTGTTACAGTTTGTTTTGTCGTGCTCTTCAAAAGTGCCTTGAGACACTTAATTGCATTAATGATATTTATGAGTTCCTTATTCTTTCGCAAGTTTGGTTTTAAAGTAATGCTTCTTTATCTACATTTGTTGTCTCCCCTCACTTCATTTAGGTCCCTTCTAATACATTTGATGTACAAATAATGCAAGTAATTTCATACCAGACCAGTCTCAGTGTTGAATCTGCTGTAAGCAGCTGTTAAAAGATACATGAACTCAGTCAACCATTTGTTTTATTTGATTGGAATTGTAATAATGCATTTCATTGATGTGTGGGATTTGGATTATTTTCTCCATCCGGAGTCTTGTTTTCTCATCCCTTACTGTCATGCAAATGTTTTGGCTAAGTCAGAGAGTAGATTGATTCTTTTCCTTATCCCGTTGGCCATAAAAATTGCATTTAAAAGGAAAGCAATATTATTTATATATTGTATATGTGTTAAGACTACATATTGCTCAGTATCAGAAGAAAGTCAGCCGGGATCCTTAAATTAGAAATAAAATAATATATTATTGTAAAAACAACTTGTGTAAATGCAAAGTTTTTTTTGTGTTGTGTCTCTCAGTATGTCAGTATACCTTAAAGAGACATGCTCATGATTTCATCACTGTATCAGAGCAAGATGCAGAGTCCCACTCGCTCCTTTTTTATAGCATCTCTGAGCAGGTCGATTAGAGAATACCTAAAACAAACTGTTTCATGGCATGTGAGCTGAGGGTATAAAGATGTCAGACTCCATCATAACCTAGGTCACCTGAAGCATGATGTTATGGGGAAAGCTTGGTACTGTTTGTGATCAAATGGCTTAAATTCAACCCAGACACTGAAGTGACTGTAAATGTTGTTTGCATATGTTAGAGAGCTATATTATATGTCTGTTGAATCTTTTTACACCACATTAAAAAGAAATAGGCAATGGATAATGTTATGAAGCATAATAACATTAGTTTTGACACATCAAGTACAACATCAACTATTCTTGAAAATTAACACACAAGTGAACTTCTGCCAAGTAGCAGTTGCGTATGGGAAACATGAAAAAAAATCACAGATTTTTCCAAAATCTGCTTTTTGTTTTGCAGCCATAGACACAGTGACCCCATAGTTCTACATTCCCCACAAAAGGAAGCATCCTGTTTGCAACCACCCTGTCCAAACCTCTGAGGATCTTATGTTCCAATTAAGCTGCCTCTAACAATTTTAAAGTCTAGGAGATAAAAGCCAAGCTTGTCCAACCTTTCCTCAATACAACTCTCCCATTTCAGATGTTAATCTGGCCAATGTTTGAACTGCTTTCAATACATTTGCGTACTTCCTTAAAGAAGATGACTGGTACAGTACACAGTGCTCCAGATGTGGTCTCACCAGTGCTCTGTATAACTGAAGCACAGCCTCTACACTCCACTATTCAATTTCCCTCACCATTATAAATCCTATTAGCTTTCATCATTTCTCCAGATACCTGATTACTAACTTCTTGTGGACCATGACAGCCTGATCTCTCTCCACCTCAGATCTCTGTGAATTCTCACTATGTTAAATATTAGAGTCATGAAGATGTACAGCATGGAAACAGACCCTTCCGCCCAACTTGTCCATGCCGAACAGATATCCCAACCCAATCTAGTCCCCCCCCCCCTGCCAGTACCTGGCCCATATCCCTCCAAACCCGTCCTATTCATATACCCATCCAGATGCCTTTTAAATGTTGCAATTGTACTAGCTTCTTGGCTTTCCAAATACATGTACATCCTGTCCCTCAGGATTCCCTCCAACAACTTGCCCACTGCCGATGTCAGGCTCACTGGTCTATAGTTCCCTGGCTTGTCCTTACCACCCTTTTTAAACAGTGGCACCACATTAGCCAACCTCCAGTCTTCTGGCACCTCACTTGTGACTATCGATGATACAAATATCTCTATCAAGAGGCCCAGTAATCACTTTTCTAGCTTCCCACAGAGTTCTAGGGTACACCTGATCAGGTCCTGGGGACTTATCCACCTTTATGCGTTTCAAGACATCCAGCACTTCCTCCTCTATAATATGGATAAATTTTCTGAAAAGGAAATCATGTTTAACCAATGAATTAAAGTATTTTTGAGGAAGTAACACGAGAAGAGAATCTGGTGGGTATACTGCTCTTAGATTTCCCGAAGGCATTTGATAAAGTTCCACATCAAATGTTATTGTAGAAGATAAAAGATTATGGCATAGCAGCTAGCATTTGACAGGGATAGAAAACAGGATGGCTAACAAGCAGAGTAGGTAGAAATTGGTCCTTATCAGGTTGGCAGAATGAAATGAGTGATATACCACTACGATCAGTGCTGGAACCTAACTGTTGACTAAGGGGCTGTAAAGTGTACTGAAATATATTGGGTTAACAGCCTATGGGACCCTAGGGTATGAGTCCAAAGAGACTGGATTCAAATGGTTTCCACTAGCCCAAAGCTGTTACATAAACAAGATAAACCACTGATTGAGTTACAACTAATTATGCGATTGTGAACTGTTGCATAAAAAAATGAACCATTGAGTGAATTAAAAGGATAATTGTGTCACGTACTAACTGACAAGAACAGGATGCAGTAAGGATGAGGTTTGAGTAAAGGACTAATAAAGGGATCAGCATTAACAGTTTCCAGCAGCAGAACTCAAGACAAGCACTGCAAGAGGAATTGAAAGAACCTGGTCAGTTCTCAGTGAATGGAAGTACAGTGGTAGCTTGATTATCTGAACGAGATGGGCGGGCACTATTTCATTTGGATAATTGATTATTCGGTTAATTGATTTCCTCTGGGACTTGGAGATTTCTGTGAAGTCTGCTCCCCATTCAGGAGACTCGGCAAAAGCACACTGTGTGCGAAACCCTGCCCACCCTCAATCCCGTCTGCTCCCACCCCACACCCTCTCCCATCTGCTCCCCCTCCACCGCTCACCCAAAACGGCCCCCAATCCCGATCCTCTGTCCATCCCCACCCACAGTCCAACTCCCATCTACGCCCCTGCTCGACCCCCCCCCCACCCCTGGGGCAGCCGGCCTGTATACTACGCCTTTGTGAGTAAGTCTCCAAATAGTGCGCACGCACACACACAGCCACATGCACACACACATACATACACACACACATTCATACACACACACAGCCACATGCACATACACACACAGCCACATGTGCGCGCGCACACACACAACTTTATGAAAGGTTCCACCTCTATCCTGTTCAGGACAATGTTGGAGAGATTATCTGGGGAAGGGGTGGGGGTTTAGGGTTCACCCCTGTGTAGAACTCCAGGGAAAGTTGGGGAGGAAGGGCAGGGGAAGAGAGTGCTGAAGGTCAGTCATTTAGAGACAGTGACTGGGCTGTGCAGGACTGTTTTCAGCAGCATTTCAGTGATCCAAGATCATTTATCATCATTGTACCTGTAAACAAAAGACGCAACCAGGGTTGAAACAGCTCTTGACGCAATGTTTCTATTGGGACCTTGAGATCCCCTTCGGATAATCAAATATTTGGATAATTGATATTCAGATAATCGATATTCAGATAATTGAGGTTCCTCTGTATAATGATGTGATTCGTATAAATGCATTGGTAGACTATAATGACCTATGCGCATGTTAGCCTAATAAACCCGCTAATTAATCAAAACTTTCTGTATGCCAGTTCAATAAATAATATAAATTATTTGGATAAAGGCACCAAAACTACGATTGCAAAATGTTCAGAAAACACAAAGATGGGTAGCAAAGTAAATTGGGAAGAGAATCTAAGGAGACTATAAAAGATATGTAAGGTTATGAATGGGCAAAGGTCTTGAAATTGGCGTGGAATGAAGGAAAGTGTGCAACTGTTTATTTTAGCAGGAAGAATAAAAATAAGGACCATATAGGGAGAGGTTGAATAGGCTAGGGCTGTTTTCCTTGTAGAGGTTTATAAAATTATGAGGGGCATGGATAGAATAAATAGACAAAGTCTTTCCCCTGGGGTCGGAGAGACCAGAACTAGAGGGCATAGGTTTAGGGTGAGAGGGGAAAGATATAAAAGATATCTAAGAGGCAACATATTTTCACAGAGGGTGGTAAGTGTGTGGAATGAGCTGCCAGAGGATGTGGTGGAAGCTGGTACATAGCAAGATTTAAGAGGCATTTGGATGGTTATATGAATGGGAAGGGTTTGGAGGGATATGGGCCGGGTGCTGGCAGGTGGGACTAAATTGGTTTGGGATATCTGGTCGGCATGGACGGGTTGGACTGAAGGGTCTGTGTTCATGCTTTACGTCTCTATGACTCTATGTTAAGAATGTTGACTACCTGATTATTTCGAACCTACTAAGTGCCCACCTATAACATCTTTTGTAATAGCTTTTTTAATATTTACCCTATGGCAGATGTTAAGTTAACTGGCTTATAATTGTCTGCTTTCTGTCTCCATACCTTTCTGAATAAGAGTCACATTTGCTATTTTCCAGCCAAATTGGACTTTCCCAGAATCAAGAGATTTTTGCAAAATTAAAATCAATGCATCAACTATCATCTTCCTTTCTCTCCCCACCCTTAAATAGTGAGTTGCCCCCACCCACCTTTAATATTGAATTCCAGTGTTCTAATTCTAATTCCCACAAATAAGAGAAATTGTCTCCCTTCCATAGATGTAAGTCATGTTTAAGTGACCAGACCCCTGTCACTTATCTACAGCTCCTCAACTCCCTGCCCTAGTTGCACAGTACTAACAGGGCTGAATGTGACCCACTCACAGACTGAAGAGTTATGGACCTCTGAGCCTAACTGCCTCAAACCATTGACTGATCATGCCAAGCCCCAGACTGATATCAGAGACTGCCCTTAGTTTGTTGGGACTGCCTGGACTTGGACCTGACTGAGGACTCCTTCCTTAGACTTTCAGACTTGGCTGTTTTCTTGAATCATATGCATTGTTCACCGTGTACACAACTGCCACAGTTTTTTTACTTGTGGAATGTGGGCATTGCTGGCTGGCCAGCATTTGTTGCCTGTCCCCAGTTGCTCTTGAGAAGATCGTGGTGAGCTGCCTTTATACACTGCCACAGTCCACATCATGTAGGTTGACTCAATGCCATTAGGAAGAGAATTCCAAGATTTTGACTCAAACAGCAGTTAAGGAACAGCGATATATTTTTAAGTCAGGATGGTGTGTGGCTTGGAGGGGAACTTGTATTCCCATGTATCTGCATGTCCTTGTCCTTCGAGATGGAAGTGGTTGTGGGTTTGTAAGGTCATGACTTAAGGGTACTTGGTGAAATTTGCATTTCATCTTGTAAATAGTAGCAGCAGTGTGGATTTGAGTTTCGGTGGTCAGTGTTTGTGGATGTGGTGCCAATCAAGTGTGCTTTTTCCAGAGGCTGTCAAGGTTCTTGAATGTTATTGGAGCTGCATCCATCCTGGCAAGTTAGGGATATTCCATTGTTTGCTTGACTTGTGCCTTGTAGGTGGTGGACAGACTTTGGGGAGTCAAGGGGTGAGTTACTCACTAAATATTCTTAGCCTTTCACCCCGTTTAGCCATTATGTTTATGTGTCAAGTCCAGTTGAGATTCTGGTCAATGGTAACCCCAAGGATGTTGACAATGGGGGATTCAATGATGGTTACATAATTGATTTGTCAATGGGCAGTGGTTAGCTTGTCTATTATTGGTGATGGTCAATGCCCGGCACTTGTGTGGCATGAATGTTACTTGCCTCTTGTCAGTCCAAGCCTGGATCTTGTCCAGATCTTGTTGCATTTGAACATGAACTGCTTCAGTATCTGAGGAGTTGCAAATGATGCTGAACATTGTGCAATCATCAGCAAACATCCCCATTTCTAGCCTTAGGGTGGAGGGAAGGTTATTGAAGAATCAGCTGAAGATGTGTACATCTAGGACACTATACTGAGGAGTTCCTGCAAAGATGTTCTGGAGCTGACATGACTGACCTCCAACAACTACAACCATCTTCCTCTGTGCCAGATATGACTCCAGTCAGTGGGGAGTTTGCCTTGATACCATTTAATGTAGTTTTGCTAGGGCTTCATGATGCTGTACTTGGTCAAATGCAGCCTTGATGTCAAGAGCTGTCACACTGTCCTCACCTTTGGAATTCAGCTCTTTTGTCCATGTTTGAACTAAGGCTGTATAGTCCTGATGGAACCCAAACTGGGCATCACTGAGTGTTATTGCTGAGCAGGTGCTGCTTGATAGTGCTGTTGATGACACCATCCATTAGTTCGCTGATGATTGAGAGTAGCCTGATGGGGTGATAATTGGCTGGTTTGGATTTGTCCTGCTTTTTGTGTATAGGGCATACCTGGGCAATTTTCCAGATTGTGGATTAGGTGCCGGAAGACCATGGCTAGTCCTGTGGCAAGTTTTGGAGCATAGGTCTTCAGTACTATTGTTAGAATGTTGTCAGGGCCATAGTGTTTACACTATCCAGTGCCTTCAACCATTTCTTGATATCACATGGAGTGAATCAAATTAGCTGAATCTGTGATGCGGGGGACCACAGGAGGAGACCAAGATGAGTCATCCACTTGGTTCTTCTGGCTGAAGATTGCTAAAAATGCTTCAGCTTTATCTTTTGCGCTGACATGCTGGACTCTTCCATCATTGAGGTTGGGGATATTTATGAAGCCGCTTCACCAGTGAGTTGTTTAATTGTCCACCACCATTCTCGACTGGATGTGGCAGAACTGCGGAGCTTAAATTTGATCCTTTGGTTTTGGGATCACATAGCTGTGTCTGTCACTTGCTGGTCTGCTTTTGGGGATGCAAGTAACCCTGTTTAGTAGCTTCACAAGGTTGACACCTTTTTAGGTCTGCCTGGTGCTGCTCCTGCCATGCCCTCCTCCACTCTCCATTGAATCAGGGTTGATTCCCTTGCTTGATGGTATTGATTGAGTGGGGGAGATGCTGGGCCATGAGGTTACAGATTGTGCTGGAGTACAGTTCTGCTGCTGTAGATGGCCCACAGCACGTCATGGATGCCCAGTCTAGAGTTGCTAAATCAGTTGGAAGTCTGTCCCATTTAGCACAGTGATAGTGGCACACAAAACAATGGAGGGTATTCTCAATGTGAAGAAGTGACTTTGTCTTTGCAATGACTGTGGTGGTCACTCTTACTGATACAGTTATGAACAGATTCTTCTGCAGCTATGTCCTTCAGGACCCAACCAGCTCAATCAGTATTACTGCTGCTGAGCCACTCTCAGCGGTGGACATTGAAAACCCCATCCAGAGTGTATTTTGCTCTCGTGTTGCTGTAATGCTTCTTCCAAATGTTGGTCAACATGGCAGAGTACCGATTCATCAGCTGAGGGAGGGAGGACAGTACGTGGTAATCAGGAGGTTTTCTTTCCCATGTTTAACCTGAAGCTATGGAGACTTCATGGGGTCCAGAGTCAATGTTGAGGACTCTTAACTGTATACCACTGTGTCACCACCTATGCTGGATCTGTCCTGCTGGTGAGACAAGACCTATCTCGGAATGGTGATGTGTCTGGGTCATTATCTGTAAGGTACGATCCCGTGAGCATGACAATGTTGCTTGACTAGTTTGTGAGACAGCTCTCTCAATTTTGGCAATAGCCCCTTGATGTTGGTAAAGAGGACTTTGCAGGATCAACAGAGCTGTTTCTACTGTTGTCTTCTCCAGTGCCTAGGTCAATGCCGGGTGGTCTGTCCAGGTTAATTTCTTTTTTGAGACTTCATAATGATTGATACAACTAAGTTGCTTGCTAGGCCATTTCAGAGGATAGTCGAGAGCCAGCCACATTACTGTAGATCTGGAGTTGCACGTAGGGCAGACCAGGTAAGGATGGCAGATTTCTTTCCCTAAAGGACATTAGTGAGGCAGGTGGGTTTTTCCAAAAATTGACAATGGTTTCATGGTCATCACTAGATTCTTATTCCAGTTTGTTAAAAAAATTTGAAATCAACTATCTGCCTTGGTGAGATTTGAACATGGGTCAGTCACTAGAACATTCCCTGAGTTTCTGGATTAATACCATTAGACCATCATCTCACCATAGTTTCTGTATGAGATTGATGTAGCAAAGTACCATACAACAACATGGCCACCCCCTTGACTGGTGGCTGCTGGCAATCTGGTCAAGCTGCCTGGTTTTTGTGTCTGCACTAAATGGCATGGCAAGACAGAAGTACTGACAGCCTTTAAAGTGTGGCTGAGAGGGGAAGTGGTAAGAGCCAAGGCTGGGATGGTGTGAGTGTTCAGGTCTGTACAAAGTGAGCGAGTGCAAAGAGAGCAAGCAAGGAGTCTTGAGATACAACCTGGCTGAATGTGAGCTTTGTGCCTGTCACGATGTGCGAAGTGTCTTTGCAGCAGCATTCTGATGATAGTTGCTGGTGAGCTCCAAAGTGCAACATGGTAATGCCAAAGCCATGCTTTAATGGATTGGGGATGACCATGATGAAGTGGAGAGGTTGCAAATACCAGTGTCATGGACATGGGGCTTGTGTACTCTGCCCATACTTTGAGCTAATGGTGCCATATGTCCAAGATTGAGGTCAAGAGGAGCATGCGATAAGTTGGAATCACTAAGTATCTTTTCTGACTTTCATGTTGGGAATTCTCAATGTCTAGTTTCTGAACAATGGGTGGGACAATAAGAGAAAGCATATTAGATAAAATTGAGTAATAACAAAGGTGATAATAAGTGACATTCTCTGTTAATAGGTCTCTCACTAGTGGGAATCTTATTTTGTTGGAAAATACAACTCCTCAGTCTCAACATCAAGAAAGGAGCCACTTGATATATCAAGTGATTCTGTCAAATTCTTCACTACAGTTTATGTAATTTTGAGCTTGGAAAGATTCTACCACTTGTCTTTATTCTTTCTCATTTCAACCAAAACCATTCCACTTTGTGGTTTCTTGAATTTGGATCGTCCCTCTCTATTAAGCATATGTGATCATTAACTAACAAAGCCATCACTTATCTTCTCCTCGCTGCTTCTTCTTCCTAGCTGAATTGTACCCTTCACTATTCAGGTTCTAATCAGTGTCATTCTGTCTGTAAAGCGTATTAATTTATTTCTATTTACACTCTCAGTTCATTTTGTTTTGAATGATGCACACTTTTTCCCTAAATTGGTTATGGCTGGTAGAATTCTCTTTCTCTGCAGGGAGTAGGGTAGATTCAGAATTCTTCCTTAAGAACCTGCCACTTGCAACAATGAGGTATTTCAGTGGGTGTTCAACCCTCAATCTTAAAGGAGAAGATTTCAGAAAAAGGGCAGGAGCAAATGCCCCTATGGCAAGTTCTCTCTGAAAGTGTTGCAGACGATGTGCCTCTATCTGACAGCTTGTGCTTTTGCAGCTGTAGCATATGTAACTTTATTCAGTGTCTTCTACTCTGAAAGGTTATCTTTAAAACATTAACGATATATCCAATAATTAATATCACAAAATTATATTTTAAATAACACTTGTGTGGCACACGATAATATATCATTGCTGTATTTAACGTTTTAATGTCGGGTTAAAATAACTCACTCCTTAAAACCTATCTACTAGCCCAGGCTTTTCCATGAACTCCAATAATATTTTTATTCTGTAAAGGTGCGGCAGAAATGAAAGTTGTTCTTATGATTACCTTCCCATCATCAAAGGTTCGTGAATATGTATTCAGGATGAGCAGCAAGTGGGAAACCTATTAAAGAAAGAAATACTTTGTATTTTTGTGATGCCTTCCATGACCTCGTGATTTTTCTCAAACTTGATTTCTTTGATGGGATGTGGATGTCCTTGGCAAGGTCAGCACTTATTGTCCATCCCTAGTTGCCCTCAGGAGGTGATGGTGAGTTGTGTTCTTAAAATGTCTGAAAGTTCCGCCTGATACAAGTACACCCTCAGTGCTGTTGGTAATGGGGAGATTTCAGTTCTTTGTCCCACTGACCCTGAAGGAATGACAATACCTTCCCAACTCAGAATGATCTGTGACTTGGAGGGAAACTTGCAGATTGTGGTGTTTGAATATGACTGGCAGAAGAACTGAAGGCAAGATGATTATTTTAAAAACTTAAAATCACATAACACCAGGTTATAGTCTAATAGGTTTATTTGAAAGCACTAGCTTTCAGAGTGCTGCTCCATAACCACCTGATGAAGGAGCAGCACTCCGAAAGCTAGTGCTTTCAAATAAACCTGTTAGACTATAAACTGGTGTTGTGTAATTTTTAACTTTGTACACCCCAGTCCAACATCGGCATCTCCAAATCCTATTTTAAAAGCAAGCCACTCCAAGCCTCTCACCATTCTGACTAGGAAAGATATTGTCATTCCTTCTGTGTCACTGGGTCAAAACCCTGGAACACCTCCTTAGTGGCATTGTGTGGTTCTCCCATACCAAATAGACTACAGCGGTTCAAGAAGACCATTCACCACCACTTTCTCAAGGACAATGGGGGCAGGCCAATAAATTCTGGACAGCCAACGATACCCAAATTCCATGAATAGGTTTTAAAAAGTAGTTAGCATCTGCAATGGACTGCCTGACGAAGGTAGATCCAATTGTGATAATCGAAGGAAATCAGATAATTATCTGACAAAATAGAAACATAGTGCTTCAGGTAAAGATGTAGGAGTAGTTGAGTTAACCCCCATGGTGGGATAGATGTTCAAAACCTTTCAAAGAGGGTGGTTTCCCCAGCCTGGCCCACTGGCAGCAAGCAACATCCCATACCAGTGCCCTGATTTCCATTGACATCCTTAAATCAGGTTCCCTTCTGATTCTGACCTTCCTTTCTCTCCCTGCTGACCTTACTGACTTCATCAGTGATGCCAGTACTTCAAGAATTTATTTTTAAATGCAGCTGATCTAATTGGTAACTGTTTAAAAAGGTACTATGTAGAAGTGTACATGTATTAATATTAGGGGAAAAAAGGGGGACAGCTGAAATTATGAATGCACCCTAAGCCAGGGAGTGTTAGCCACTGACTCTGACAAGCCACCAACACATTGCTTACGTGTTTCTGTCTATTACAAATACACCAAGATATATACAAACACACACACAAGTTCGGGGAAGGAGTAGACCATTCAGACTGACTATTTGGTATGGGAGGACCACACAATGCAAACAGACTGCAACAGTGGGACTTTGAACAAGTTATAATTAAAACAGAGGGGCTCTATGTCACTCACCTCAAACCCCGTCACCTTCCCCAAATTACCCATGTCCTTCCATTGCCCCACCCCCACAATGGTCTGACATATTCTGTGTGCTCTCTCATGCTCTCTACATCCATTCCCCATGCCCTCTACATACCTTTGTGCTACTCCCATGCCCTTCATACCCTCACTGTTTACCTATTCCATAGAACCAGTGGACCTTACAGTGATGATAAAACATATTTTTACGAAAGGTTTCCATTTTTGATAAAGAACTTGTTTCACTAAAAACCAATAAAAATCAATCATCTAAACTGGTTGAAGTATAAACAACAAGCAATCTATCTTGTATAGATAGCTGTTGACAGAATGGAGGATTGCTGCTAATCAAGCAATGTTTTCCCTGGGGCTCAGCTGTTTCAATACTCTTAAGAACCTCTGGTTTTTTTAGCCAAGAATACATGAAATGGTTAGACTGAGAGCGCAGATGCACATTGGAGTGCTCCAATAGTTATCTATTAAAACAACATGAGTGAGTATGAGCAGTTATGTAGATCAATTTGTGTTTTTGTAAGTTTTTATGTCTTAATCTGACTTCTCTCTAGTGTCGCTCATTTTGGCTTGGGCATTGAAGTTTTAAATCCTTAACTGCCTTTACCTTTTACATGTAGGTTTGACCACAATAGATATGTTCTTCCTTATTATTTCACTCCCTCTCAGTCTTTTCATTTTTCATCATTACTGGACCAGGTCAGATGTCCTTGTGTGTATGATTTCATTGTCTGTAGATTTGAGGTCTCAATATTGCTGTGTTAAATGATATCAGTCAGAATAAAGTCTTGTGTGCAATACCTTGTTTAAATCTAATACAGAAAGATCATAAGGTTGAAGTGTCAACATGATAGATCAAATTTCTTAAAAGGATGTTCTATTGTGAAACGATTGCAATTCCTACATGTATATGGAAACTGAACTTCTTTCACTGGGATGAACATTGCTGTCAATTGAAGTAATTAGTATCATCAGCTGTCTTTTGAACTGTCATTATGCAAAGTTATAAAAATGTCTTCTCTCTCTTAACGTAGCCCTCCACAGTTGGAAACCACATCAGTCACTGAGCCTTCATCTGATCCGCAGCATGAGGAATGGTTTGCAAGATATTTCACTTTCTAAGACGAGCAAAATTCCTAATGGATCTTTATAACCACATAGATCTGCAATACAAGCATGATACTTTAAAAATCCATTTTTAGAACAGTTGAATATATTCATTGTGATAAAATCTTTGAATGAAGACCAGTTACAACATTAACAACGTTAATTGTGAGGACTTGTATTATTTGCCTCGGTGAATTTAAAATGTCATCTCAGACTTTAAAGTATTGATGTAATATTTCCAACAATACGGGGAGTATATTATTTATTCATAAATCTTAATTCTAAATTGTGATTTTGGACTCCTTACTCCTCACTGTTTCCCAGTTGAGATGTTGGTACAGGTGACATTTCTTCAGAGTCTGCCAAAACATTCTTAACTGGCTAATCCAGTGGCTGACAGTGACTTTACCTGTGTTAATTTCTTTGGGGGAATAGCCTAATACCTGCTGGCATATGTATTGACCTTTTAAAATTACATATATAATTTCATGTACAAATGTGTAATATGATGAAATATAATGTATATGTGAAATATAATTTGTATTTTATCCTGGGATGTTTCATTGTCTAAAAGTTTATATTGATTGCTAAATAAACTTTTGTTCATGTAATGTAGAAGTTTTTTTTCATTTTTGTTCAGGATTAGGTTTTATCGTGAGATCAGTTCATGAATTAACCATTAGCTGTGCTTGACATTTTGATTTTATGCCCTGTTTGCTCATTCCGGCTCACTGGAGCAAATGCAATAATATACTAATCAGAATGCCATTAAAATGTGCTGCATACCAAATAAAACAAAATCAAAATGTACCATTATCAGAGTAGGGTTAGTGACCTCTTGAGGATCTTGCAGGCTGAAAAATAGAACGTCACAGCAAATGTATTAGTTGTTTACTTTTTAAATTAATTGGATATACAACAAGTACTTTCCATTCGTGTTAGATCTCAAAACAAATGGTGTAACAGACAGTATATAAAACCTGTAATTATATGGCTGTCATTTCACGTAAAACCTTTAAATTTTCTGGCTCAAGTTCACCATGCAGGATTCAAAACATGCATAAATGCTGTGACTTCCACACCAAATTTTATGATCAAATTTCTCCACCAGAAGGAAATGATGCAAATGAGCAAACAGTATTATTTATTCCACATCCTGTGGCAGCTGTAGCCACAGTTGATAGGTGCTAGGGAAATGAGAGGAGCATACACATAAAAATACTGACAGAATGTCAAAGGCAGGTAGTCTCCTGTGAAAAAGCTGTGACATTGTGCCAAGTCATTCTCCACAAATGAAGCTACATTAAGCAGATAGTCCTTCAGCTGTACTAACTTAAACTAGTCACAAATTAATGTTTCAAGCAATCAGTTAATTTATCTGGCATGGCAAATTTTCAGCTTTCAGTAGGTTAATGCAGTGTTGGCAGTGAATGATAAATCTTAAAGTATTATATTAAGCTGTCTTTGTCAGGACAAATGTACAAAAGGAAGGAAAACGATATCTCTTGCTTTATAGTCTTGGCTAGGTGTCATGAAATCACAGAGAAGTATTTGTTTAATTTGCATGATAGAACAGGGAGTTGGACAAAAATGAACAATAGAAAATGACAGACATTGGCTTGGATTTTTTGGTCAGTGGTGAAGGAATGACACTCACTATTGACCTTGAGCAAAGTTGTCCATAGAGATTAATTGATTTTGTGTGGTGCCAGTTTCCCCTACCACCAGGTACTTCAGAGTGCATTATAAGATGAATTATGACATTGGGACACATAAAGATATTAGGCCAGATGACTAAAAGTTTAGTGAAAGTTGTAGGTTCTAAAGAATGTGTTTTAGAGGAGAAATGTTCAATGGGGAGATTTGGAAGGGAATTCAAGAGATTATGATCTTGGTGGCTGATGGCACAACTAACAATGTGGAAGGGATTGAAATTGGGAAAACTCAAGAAGCCAGAATAAGATGAAAGCAGATATTAGAGAGGTGTGCATTTGAGGAGATTACACTGATAAGAAGAATCAAGATTTACAACAAGGTAAAGAATTTTAAAATGAAATTAGAAACATAGAAAATAGCGTGAGGAACCACCCGACGCCTGGAGGAAGAACACCTCATCGTCCACCTTGGGACTGTCCAACCACGTGGCATCAATATGGCCTCATTTCCCCACCGCACCCACCCACACCTTATCCCAGTCCCAATCTTGCAATCCAGCACCACCTTCTGACCTGTCCTATCTGTCCGTCTTCCTTCCCACCTATCCATTCCACCCTCCCCTCTACCTATCACATTATCAGCTACCTTCCCCCGAGCCCCAACTCCCGCTTCCATTTATCTCTCAGCCCCTTGGCCCACAAGCCTCATTCCTAATGAAGAGTTTATGCCAGAAACATCGATCCTCCTGCTCCTCGGATGTGCTATTCCAGCACCACACTCTTCAACATCCGGCTCTTTGAGACAGCTCCACCATTCATTATGATTGTGGCTGATCATCCAATTCAATAATCTGTTTTTGCTTTTCTCTGTATCCTTTGGTCCCTTTACCACCAAGTGCTACATCCAACTCCTCCTTGAAAACATATAATATTTTGGCCTTGAGTTATTTCAATGCTAGTGAATTCCACAAATTCACCTCTCCTTTCATTCCTGTATGGTTTCCTCCATAGCTTTAGACTGTGATCCCTAGCCCTGGAGTCCCGCCATCAGGAACATCTATCCTGTACCTACCCGGTCTAGTCCTGTTCAGATTTTTTTGATTTCTATGAGATATCCTCTTCATTCTTCTGAACTCCAGCAAACATGAGCCTAACCGATTCATCCACCTTATACATGAATGATGCCATCCCTTGAGTCAATTTGGGATCATTTCAATTATTTTAAGATCCTTACTGTCCGTGTCGAATTGTCCTTAAACTTGCTTATCCATTTCAAAGCTTAGTTAAGAATCAGCCATATTTCTGTGGGGCTGGAGTAACATGGAAGGCAGACCTCTTTCCTCAAAGGGAACATCAACCTGGAGTTCTGGATATTAGTCCAGGGGTTTACCACGACTCCATCACCTCACAGGGCTGCTAAAGTGGAACCCGCTCTATATCAGCAAGCAAAGAGGGGATGAGTGCACAGACATTGTATAAAAATATTTTCTCTCCAAGGGATATGAGCGTCACAGGTTATGTCAATGTCCATTGACCTATCCATGATGTACGCTTGAGGAGGTGGTCATGAACTGCCTTCTTGAATGTAGTGTCCACAGTGCAGTTAGGAAGGGTGTTCCAGGATTTTGACTAAGCAACCATGAAGGAACGATAATATAGTTCCAAATTAGGACGACGTGGAGGTTAACTTCCCCAGGAGGTAGATGTCGTGGAGGAGAAAGTGAGGAGTGCAGATGCTGGAGATCAGAGTCAAGAGTGTGGTGCTGGAAAAGCACAGCAGGTCAGGCAGCACCCAAGGAGCAGGAGAATTGACATTTCAGGCATAAGCCCTTCATCAGGAAATGCCCAAAACGTCAATCTAGACATATAGACATGGAACCATTTCAGTATCTGAGGAGTTGCATATGATGCTGAAAAATATGCAGTCTTCAGGATTGTTAAGCTGAGAATTGAAAAATTAATGTTCTGTGATTGACTTCTAACAACCACAATCATGTTCTCCTTTATTTCCATTGACATCTAGTATTGCTAGGGTTTTATTGCATGAGATTTCTTTGCTCGTGTTTGACCTGACAACATGAAAATTCATGGGGGTTAATGTCAATGCTGGGGGCTCATACAGCAACTCCCTCCTGACTCTAACATGTGCTGCCATCTCTGGAGAGTCTGACCTGCTGATGGGACAGGACATACCCAGGGATAGTGACAGCATTTTCCAGGATGTTGTCAGTAAGGTATGATAACTATGGCAGGCTGCTGCTTGTGGGTCAGCTCTCCCAATTTCGGGCCAAGCTCCAAGATGTTAATAAGGAGGACTTTGCGGTGTTAACAGGGTTGGGATTTGTGTTTCGGTTGACCAGGTGGACCATCCTGTGTCAGTGGATTGATACATTTCAGTGGCATTCTATACCATTTCAGAGGGCAATTATCGAGCAATCACCATATAGGCCAAACCAGTCAGATAATTGCATTTCCTTCTTATAATGCAAGAGTGAAAAGGATGGGTTTTTACAACAATCAAGAATAGGTTTGTGGTAACTAAAACTGAGACTAGGTCTTAAATGTAATTGGCTGCTGTGGTCAGATTGGATCCCATGTCCCCAGAGGATTATCACCGCATTTCTATTCCAATTATATTAGTATACACTATCACCAAATAGAATCTTGTTGTTTACATTAGGAGAGAGGTGGCCAAGGGGAGATTTGATTGGGATGTACAATATTGTGAGCCACCCAGATAAAATGGATGGGAATTTATATTTTCCTTAGCAGAAGGGTCAGTGACTTGGGGCATAGATTTAAAATTATCGGTAGAAAGATTAAGAGAAAAATAATGAAAAGGGTAGTCGGGGTCTGAACTGCATTGTGTGAATGGGTAGTCGAGATACAAACCCTCACATTATTTGAAAAGTGTACGGAAAGTCCGGTAATCCCTGGGAAATGAATGGTTTATTTTTTTGGCTGGAGCGGACAAGTTGGGTAGAGCAGCCTTCTCATCTGCTGTAAATTTTTTCTACATTTTCTAAGTATTGTAAATATCTGAAAAAGCAGAATACGCCATGTTGTGGGGAGAGGACAGCAATATGGCAAAATGTGAATTGCTCCTTAGGAGAGCCAGTGCAAACATTGCCTCCAAATGGCCTCCAAATGAGCTGTAATAATACTAATGTTCAAACAGTTCCTACTGGTATCAGTTGTGGTTGAGTTGGTAGCACTCTCAGCTGAGGTTGAAGATTACAGGTACAAGAACAGAAAACAAGGTTAGCATTTCAATGTAGAATATGTGGAGTGCTATCTGTTGGATGAGATCCCATTTTAACAACAAGTATTAAAGCTATATCTGTCTCCTATTCAATCGTTATTCCTTAAACAATCACATAAAAACTAAAAATGGTCTTGTCATTACCACATTACTGGAGTTTACTGTGCACAAATTGGCTGTTGCTTGTCCCACGTTACCATGCTAACTGCATTGCAAATATGATTTATTTTTTGAGAAGTGCTTTGGGTCAGCATGAAAGGTGCTATTCTACAGTCAATTTGGATTTATTGCACTGCACTTAATATAAAAAAAGTATTAGGGGTTAGAATAAATAGGGCACATGAAGCTCAGAAGATAATTGTAAAATAAAAAATGAAAAGACAGAGAATGGTAAAGACAGAACTGAAGAGGACAAGAGGGATAGAACTCAAGTGCTTTATTTTTAAAAATCCTATCAATTGCTCATTTGGTTATAAAAGGCAGATATTGCACCAGTTAGCCTGCTACTGACAGTTGTAACATGAGCAGTTAATTTAGTGTCATGGTGAGTGAACTGAAATAAAATTATCTGATCCAGGAATATATTCATTCGCCAAGAATTATTGCAGCCTACAGATGAAAATGATGAGATGCCTAATTAGTGTAATGTAAGAAGGTTATTGAACTTAGATTGTGATCACAGAACTAGCACATGAATACAAAATTAACAAGCCTCTAGCAAGATTAAAGATTAAAAGGCTTTTTTTTTCCTCATTTAATAACAGAATCAGTTCCCAGAAAAAAAGTAATAGTACAGTGATTAACTCTTTAGTTGGACACACAGAGGATCAAATACTGTGGAAGCATGATGGCTTTTGGTTAGAGTGACAATAGGGCAAATTGTCTAGTCTAGATTGACCAATGGACTTTTGTTCTTCTACATCTTCTTAATATTATGTACTTTCGACAATGATGTCATGAACTGAACATATTATATGTTATTGAAACAGTGAAATTCAGGAAAGTGGTGAGCGAGAGTTAATAGCTTGAAATTATCTTGTGCCCTCAAGTACTAAACAATTACAAATGAACTAATCTGATATGTATGGCAGGGTTTTTGCTTAAATAAATGGAGCTACAGGACTACCCTTCATTCTTTCACATCTGAAGATTGCAATTTCTATTACATGACAAAATACATGACACAATCACCTGATGAAGGAGCGTTGCTCCGAAAGCTAGTGTAATTCCAATTAAACTTGTTGGACTATAACCTGGTGTTGTGTGATTTTTAACTTTGGACACCCCAGTCCAACACCGGCATCTCCAAATCATGACAAAATATGTCCAGTTTAGATTGGGATTAGAAACGTTTTGAATGGACCTGTGAGCTGGAATATAGCATGATTGTATCAGAAGATGTTACTAGGCTATTGCAGAGCAAACAATTAGATTACTTCCTCACAATTCTAGTGGTGGTTACATTTGAGAGAATACAAGTCATCAAGTATTGATCATCTGCATTGTCAATATGAGTATTTTTTGAAACTCAAACCTCTGTAGTTGTAAAGCTTCAAATCTTTTTATTCCCAGTTAGTCTCGCTAGCCTCATCTAGGTGTTTTGCTTTGTTTTGCAGCTGCCTACAGTCGTTACAGGAATAACAACAACCCAGCAAAAAAATCCAACCTCCAAAATCCCTTAGAGCTGTAGTGTTTATATTAGAACTTGTTCTCCCACTGCAGTCTCAAAAGTGCATGATTTTAAGTTGCACTTACTGACTGATATTCATCGATGTGTTTTGCTTTCCACCAGTATTGGTCACTGACTCTCATTTGTCCAGATTATCACCTTATGTGCAGTAAACAAAATCAATTTATATTGTATTGAGATCTCAGATTTGCGCAGATATCAACCTTTTTTCAGATCGCGTTTTTTTTTGCAATTGAAGGACATTGTAATCAAAGGTTTATGAATTCTACTACTATGATTATGGAACTATGCTCACTTCAGCTTTTCCATTTCTAACACTAACAGTCCAAGTGGGGAATATTAGATTTTGTTGTTTCCTTCATTGCACTGCTGTATGTGACTTGTGGTCCCTTAGCACCCTCTGTTGGTCAAACATAATATTACTTCAGTGGCCAGCTTCATAGAATGAAGTAACTGGTAGGTTTTATATAAAAAGGAAAGAAATGCAAAGATATATTCCTGCATATATACATCTATAACCACTGTGACACTCAATGCACATCATCTTTAACATCGGAAAATACCCAAAGACTATGGTTTGAACTTATTAAGTTATACAATGGCGTATGAATTGATGCCAAATGATTAGGAACAGTTACGAGAAGATTGATCAAATGGGTTTATGGAGGTTGTCAAGCATAAAAAGGACAAGGATAGGAATTTCCAGAGGGTACTTCAAGATAGGCTAGATGGAAAAAAGACACAGCCATCAATATTAGGGTGAAAAATAGTGTATTGTATGGGTCAATTGCCCTCTAAGCAGTTAGAAATGGGCAATAATGTTGCTTTAGAGTGTGGTGCTGGAAGGTAGGGATCCTTAGAAAAGGCTTTGCAGTAAGGTTAAAATCAACTCTGAGAAAGTGTGGACTGCAGATGCTGAAGATCACAGTCAAGATTAGAGTGGTGCTGGAAAAGCACAGCAGGTCAGGCAGCATCCGAGGTGCAGGACAGTCAAGGTTTAGGGCAAAAGTCCTTCATCAGTCTAGCCATGGAAGTGCTTTGCTGGGTGGAGAATGTAAGTCAGATTTGAAAGGGAACATTGTAGCCATCTGCATCAAAGGCTAGAGACCTGTTGAAGAGGGCAACAAAGGATCATGCAGCAAAGCTACAAGCACAAATTAATTTGTTTCATCACACATTAATTAATTACCTAAATTCTGGAGCTCCTAATTCCCCAAATCCAGTTCGTTATCTCCAAAGCACACGTCAGGATTGTGACTGAATATCTGCACCTGTGCCAGGATGAGCTCTGCTCCAACCATGAGGAACAACCACAAATGCAGCTGCAATAAAACTCAGGAAGCTCAACATCATCCAGGACAAAGCAACTTTCTTGGTTGGCACCTCATGCAACACATTTACTTGCTCCAACATTAATGCTGATTGTAGTGGGTTTCATCTGAAAAATGCCCATTTTGTCAGCCTATCAAGTCTGCTCTGCCATTCAATCATGGCTGATAAATTTCTCAATTCCATTCTCCCGCTTTCTCACTGTAACCCTTGATCCTTTTGATACTCAAGAATGTATCTATCTCAGTATTAAATATACTCAATGACTTGGCTTCCACAGCTTTCTGTGGCAGTGAATTCCGTAGATACACCACTCTCTGGCTGAAGAGGTTTCTCCTTATCTCCATTCTAAAAGGTTTGTCCTTTACTGTCAGGCTGTGCTCTCAGGTCCTAGTCTCTCCTACCAATGGAAACATATTCCCAACATCTACTCTATCCAGGCCATTCAGTATTCTGAAAGTCTCAATTAAATCCTCCCTCATCCTTCTAAACTCCATCGAGTATAGACCCAGAGTCCTTGAACGTTCCTAATATGTTAAGCTTTTCATTCCTGGGACCATTCTCGTGAACCTTCTCTGACCACGCTCTTGGGCCAGTACATCCTTCCTGAGATATGGAGCCCAAAACTGCACACAATACTCTAAACATGATCTGACCAGAGCCTCATAGAGCCTCAGAAGTACATCCTGCTTTTATATTCAAGTTCTCTGAAAATAAATGCCAACATTGCATTTGTCTTCCTAAGTATTGACTCAACCTGCAAGTTGATCTTGAGAGAATCCTGGACTAGAACTCCCAAGTCTCCTTGCACTTTAGACTTCTGAATTTTCTCCCCATTTAGAAAAAAATCATGCTTCTATTCTTCTTACCAAAGTGCATGACCCCACACTTTCCTGCATTGTACTCCATCTGCCACTTCTTTGCCCACTCTCCTAACCTATGCAAATCCTTCTGCAGTCTCCCTGTCTCCTCAATGCTACCTGTTCCTCTACCTATCTTTGTATTCTCTGCAAACTTAGCCACAATGCCTTCAATTCCTTTATCTAGATCGTTCATGTATAAAGTGAAAAATTGCAGTCCCAACACTGACCCTTGCGGAACACCTCTTGTCACCAGTTGCCATCCTGAGGAAGACCCTTCCTGAGAAAGAGTTCAGGATAGAAGTCCTTCCGACCCACACAGCACCAGACTTCACCTTGAGGCTAGGAGTTGACTCCACACTGAGGCTGTTGTTCTGAATAAAGGTCACTGAGCCTGACACATTAACTCTGCTTTCTCTACACAGGTGTTTCCAGACTAGATTAGATTAATTACAGTGTGGAAACAGGCCCTCCGGCCCAACAAGTCCACACCGACCCGCTGAAGTGTAACTCACCCAGACCCATTCGCCTACATTTACCCCTTCACCTAACACTACGGGCAATTTAGTATGGCCAATTCACCTAACCTGCACATTTTTGGATTGTGGGAGGAAACCGGAGCACCCGGAGGAAACCCACGCAGACATGGGGAGAATGTGCAAACTCCACACAGAGAGTCGCCTGAGGCGGGAATTGAACCCAGGTCTCAGGCGCTGTGAAGCAGCAGTGCTAACCACTGTGCCACCGTGCTGCCTGTGCCACCGTGCCACCTGCTGAGTTTCTACAGCAATTCCTCTTGTTTCAGAACCTCAGCTTCCACAATTTTCTTTTGTCTTTTTTTTGTTAAATGTTTCCCTAATGGCATTCTGAAAACTAATTATTTGTTGATCAGTGAAATTAAAGTCTGCACTTTCGCTGACCATATTCCAGTCTGACAAATTGTATCCACTTATCTCCTGCCTCATTAAATTTAAATTCTTCATCATCTTCAATAAAGTAAATATTCTTTAGCTCTTTTAATAGCTAGTGAACATGGCACATACTTCAAAAACATTCTGTGTACATTAGAAGAGATTCTAATTATGCTAAGCTTCACTGCATATTTAATTACATTAATTTGCATGTTATGTTCAATGTTCGGATGTTCATTTATGTTCTAAGAATATAATTGTGATGAAAATAGTATTAATATTTAATTTTAATAAAATATTAAGTATGAATTTTACTTAACATGACATACTTTATGGCACTTACTTTACCTGATATGCGATATCATTCCAACAATTTACAATTAATCTATTAAAACTAGATGTTTAAAATCATGGGTGAATATTTTAATCCAGTTCTGAAATGAGCAAAACTTAGATGTTTTGAGTTGGAAACAGAAAGTACCTGCAATGTTGATGACTTACGGAGATTCAGTGATGCCACCATAGTCTGAGTGGTGTTCGGAACATTGATGTTTCATTACTTTACCTGACTTCAGGCAAGCTTCCTTCATATCTCTAGCTGTACAAAATACCATAAAGGATGCATTAGTCCTTCATAAAGGTTTACAACAATCAATTACCAAATTCCAAAAAAAAGACTTGTGCTTGTTATATTTTATGCTTTCAATATCATCCAGTAAAGATATTCCCATCATAAAATATTAATATTTTGTAATTAATGTAACTTCTTTATGTAAAATAGTAATGACATTATAGATGTAAAACAATGGTACAAACTAGTTCTTACAGAACATTTGCAGGATTTGTTTAATTATTTTTTGGGTGAAAACTATTGAAAATAATGTATTAGGAAGTGGAGTCATTTAAGACCAATTGGCTTACCCAGTTTATTATTTTCCTTCATTCTAGAGCATTTCAATGGCATTTAACAAGCAATCCTGACAAAGTATGTCTCATCCCATAGCAATAACACGAATTCCTGAGACTCAAATATATGACCATTTCATTAGCAATAAAATATTGTATGACTTGTGCTGTTTGCAGTGTTCTTGTGTTAAAATTTAAATGTTACATTTTCTCCTCACCTATAAATTTTTACCGATAATTATTAATAGCAGATGCTGTGCTGCATGTTTCTTTTTCACAGTTCAGCAATTTCTGCAGAATATTAGGTTTTGCTTTGACAGGCAAGTACATTTCATAGAGCCCACCAAACACTAGCTTTTAGTGAAGGCGACATTACCTCAGACAGTCAGCGAGTGCACCATTTTATGAGTTTAGGGGTTTACAAATATTGGTGTCATCAATAAACTCACTGATGTGAATTTGTCATATAATCATACAGTGCCGAATCAATAAATTCTTAAATGAAATTAACATCAGTCAATTTAACCTGCAAAGTTTCTGTTCACTCAGAATTGTGGCATTGACTGAACATCAAATCAGAAAATCAAATTAAAGCAGTAAGTATTTCAAATAGCTGAAAGACATTATATGTGGTTTAAAAATGAATACGCCAGTTAAAAACAAACTGCAGTAGTCAATCATGAAAATGCAATTGTCAGTAATCTTGCCAATAATATCCAATCAAAATTGATGCCTTAACTGCTGTACCACTTACTGTTTAAGGGAATTGTTTATTTAACATCAATTGTTAATGTGTTTGAATATTATAAAAGGTACTGAACAAATTGGAGAATATTCCAAATGTTATTAGTTGTAGTTAATCATTCTGTTTCGTGTGAGATTGGACTCTGTGCTCTGCTGAAGAGTTTACCTGTTTATCATGTAGTATTCCTCGGTTAATGCATTGATACATTTCCAGAGTTGAATTAACCATTTCCTTGACAGAGATTGGGCAATATTTTACCTCAAGGGATTGAATTGCCTGGAAAACATTACTCTGAAATGTAGATTCCCCAAAATTAAAACCAGTTTCTGGATGCCTCACTATGTCTAATATTAATGATAAAGGTAGGGGAATGTATAGAAGAAGTAGGATTTAAAGTTTGTTTTACAGAAACAAAACTAATTTAATAAGTACATCAGGCAGAAAACTAAATTTAAACATAAAACATGAGTAAGGTAGTAAATGGCAAAAAAGGGAAACAGAAGACTGGATGAACAAACCACATAACAATATTAGTTTTATTAAATGACTTTTAGCTGTGTATGTTTATTATAGATATTATGGACATTTGCTGAGTTTTATTATTATAATAATATTTGTTTCAGCATGACAATATGTAAACTAAAACCACGTAAAAGAAATAGCTGCTTTATTTTCTGGAACTGCTGGTATTACAAGGCTCAAGTATATCTGAGGACATTACTCCCTTTGACAGCTAACTGATTCTGTCATTTAAGATTATTCCATATGACAGAGTAATTGTTCATGGTTTAAGTTTTTTTCCATGCAATCCACTCATACAGGCCGACTAATATTGGATATGAGATACAGTGATGGATTTGTTTTCAGAAACAAACAATATCAGGCAGGCATTAAAATCAGCGTTAAGTAAAACACAGCAGGGTACTGTTTCCATTTGAAGTGCAAATTGGGAAAATGGATGTAAATTATGTTTGAACTGCTATTGTTCTTTTTCTGAAGTGTACTTATGTTTCAGGTTTCCTCCCAAATACATTTGAATAATTGCAAAAATATTCTGTGAGGTCAACAAAATAGAATAACATCGCTTTATTTTCTTTAGCTCAAATAGATTATCAACCTTTAGTTTAATAGTGTTGAGAAGGAGATTATCACAAGCAGCATTTTTAATGGGAACATCTCGTACTCCAAGCTGTGAGCAATTTGATTTTGTCTCTTAAAAATGTCTTTTAAAAAAGCTATACAAAATAATTTACTAGTTTCATTGGTGTACACAGTCAGTTTCTTAGTAAGTTTACATAGGTCATAAAATGTTAAAACATTTAAGATGTACCTACTACTCTCTATTTGACTCAAAAACCCACTTCAATTTGTCAAGTCTCCTTGACCGATGCTTTCAGCAGCCTGCGATACTTGTCACTAGGAGCTTATTGACTTGAGGTCCTCTCAGAACCACTCCAGTTGTGTAGGTAGTTGCACATCCTCTCTTCATAACTTGAAACTTAAAACCATCAACAACTTAGTTCTTCCTCGACCCCCAGTGTCTGACATTAATTGAACCATTTGAAGGGTTGTGCATTTGAAATGTTAGATTACTTGAACAACAAAACTCTGTACCTGGGTTTCCACATCACTTCCAAAACATGATTGTTATTATTTATTTCAGATGCATTCAAAGCAGATGACAGTACCTGGAAGAGACTGTTCATGTAAGGCCTATTGTTATAGATGAGGCTGGAGGAGTGCAAAATTGCACTAATTCACAGGGCATAATGTAAGAATACTTTTTTTTCCAGTTCCTACAATCAATATAGTACCTTATCTATTTCAGGTTTTAACAAAAAGAAATCTATCAAATAGGTTTCTTAAGAAACTAAATTATTTATTATTCAGACAAAACCCATTCAATAAAGATGCAATAATTGATTTAAAAAGTGTGTAATGTAGAAGTGCAAATAATTATCCCTTTATGTATCCCTAAAATATCAAAATGTCTACAATGTAGATATGGCCGTTCAGCCCTTTCAGTCACCAGATGGCATCTCACCTGGACCCACTCCATCCCTGTGACCCCACACTTACCATGGCTAATCTGCCTAGCCTGCACACTATGGATAATTTAGCCTGGCCAATCTGCCTAACCTTCTCATCTTTGGACTTCTCGAGGAAACTGGAACACCCAGCAGAAACATACACGGACACGGAGAGAGCATGCAAGCTCCACACAGACAGTCACTGAGGCTGGAAACAAACCTGGGTCTCTGGTGCTGTGAGGCAGCAGTGCCTAACCATTGTGTCATCATGTCACCAGACAGATGTGCACACATCAGACAGATACACACAAAATATACACAGACACTGTTCAGGAAAAGAGAAACTAAACAAATGTTTCTGTAGACTGGCCTTCTGATAAAAATATTGTACTTTGGCCAATGGGTTGTTCTTGAGGGCAGAAGGATAAAACATATCATGTTCGGGAAACTGTTGCTCTAATATTCTGTCACATATGGTCAAGTCAAGAATTATGCATGGTAGATTCTGAGGGCACAGCATGCCCAGGAGATACAACCGTGAGATGTTTCTTCAATCAATCTTTCAAAGGAATAAATAGATTTCACTCTTACCTGATGTAGAGCTTTTCCTTTTCAGAAGCAGCAGAAAGCAGAAGTTCAACTTGTTTATACCAAACTTTCCTCCTACTCAAGTTATTCTTAGAAGGCCTCTCTCCAACTCAGCTGGTTCTAAGGAGAGACAAAGTCAGAAATATTTGGAAAAATTCAACAGGCCTGGCAGCATCCATGGAGAGAAAGCAGAGTTAACATTTTGGCTCCAGTGACCCTTCTTCAGTTCTCAGTAGGCTTTGCTCCAGCTAAAACCAGTTAAAACCAGCTAAAACCAGAACCCATCCAAGTCAGTCACTATTCAGAAATGTCCAAGCAGGGGCTTCAGCCAATCAAGCTTTTTGTAACCAGTCTTGTGATTCCAGGAAGCTTTATTAAAATCCTTTGTCCATAGTGAACATTCACAAACCTTTTTTCAAGAAACCTCTCCAAGTACATCCATAAAACTTGAAATAAATTTCTTTTCTCACAATCATTCAAAAGTCTCCCAAGGAATGTTAAGTACAAAGTGTCTATGTAACACTACCTTATTTAGCTCAAAACGTTGATCAGTTGGTAATTAATTTTCATTATCAGGGCTGAAACGTAACTGTCAAAAATGAATAAGTGGGACTTTATTAAATGTTGAATTCCAAAAGAAGAACCAAGCTAGTTTCAAACCTGCTCAAGGAGGACATATGAGAGGTAACTAATCTGTCTGCTAATGATAAGTAAACAGGTTATTTGAGCACATTATAAGAGGGGTCGGTCAGCTCAGTTGATGGGGACAGTGTACAGTGTATGTTTAATTCACACACTGACTGAGGTTCCATGAACCTTCTCAACCTCTTCCCTCAATGGTGACCCTCAGGCTAAATGACCTCCTCTAATGAGAGAGTAGCTCGATGACCTGGTAAGATGATGGCATTCTTTTCCTTTTACATGAAGAGATTGTGCCTTTAATTTTAATAACGATGCCATTTTTATAACCAAATCAGAAAGTTGTTTACCTGTAATCTTCGACCATCTGACTTGTCCAACTCCTACCCATGTTAGACAACATTGAAAATAACTCTGATGTATCAACTGCTGTGCCTCTGTCCTTTAAATCTGCACACTCTATTAGTTTCTCCTAGACCCAAGATTTGTACCATCCATCTGTACATACCATGCCCACCTCCATTTCCTCTCCAAAATCTTTGAATGTGCTGTTCCCTCCCAAGCCCATCTTCTCGTCAGCCACTGTTTGAATCCCTCCAATCAGTTTTCACCTCTGCTGCCACACTAAAACAGTTCAAACTAATGTCACCAATGATACCTTTTTGACTTTCCCACCTTATTATTTGACCTTTTTGCAGTTTCTGACAGTGAAGACAACAACATTTCTGATACGCTGTCTTTCAGCAACATCACTTTATTTAAATATATTCATGGGATGTGGGCATCACTGGCTGGGTCAACGTTTATTACTCTCCCCAATTGCTCTGGAATTGAGTTGATATTTCAGAATGCAGTTAAGAGTCAACCCCAGAAAGGTGGGTTTCCTTCCTTGAAGGAAATTAGTGAACCAAATAGGTTTGCCAATAATCTAGAGTGATTATATTGTCCTCTTTAGGCAAGCTTCCATTTCCAGATTTTTATTGAATTCAAATTGCACCATTTGCCATTGCATTCCAGAGCATTAGCTTGAGGTTCTGGATTATAAATCCAATGACATTATTACTGCACTGTTCCCCTCCCCATCATCTGAAGCCAAGTATTAGTTTTCACAAATATGCTCATGATACTCAGTCGTACATCACTACCATCTATCTTAACTTCTCTGATGTTGCTAGGTTATCAAACTGGTTTCCAGACATCAAGTTGTGATGAATAGAAATTTTCTCTGACTAAATATTAGGAAGACTGAAGCCATGGTTGTTAATCTCAAATCTACCCTTCTCTCAGTTCATCTGCTGCTGAAACACTCACTCATACCTTAGTAAACTCTAGGCGTAGCTATTCCAATAGACTCCTGGCTGCTTTCCCACATTGTTCATGATCCCAATTGCTTGAACTGTTACCTCAGTCAGGGTTGCCATCGACAGTCCAGGACCTTTTGTTATTCAGTTATACAATAGTGTATCCCCGTCAACAACGTTCACTTACTCCAAGCAGTGCAGTGATTCTGGTTGAGTATGTTTTCCAACTTTGCCACTTTTTCATGGATTTGAAAGACCACCCCCTTCCCCCATCCCAATCATGAAGTCTCCTGGAACTCTGACATTTATAATAACTTCAGCAATTTTGCAGAGCCTGATTAATTTTAAAAAGTACAAGACTGAAATAGTAAACGGAAAACACAAGGCTGACAACTTGCTCGGTGAATTTAGCAACTTGAATTTGGAGGGTGTTGGATGATTGTGTAGATTGAAATAGTATACAGGGATATGGGAAAAGGCAGGAGATTGGCATGAGGTAATAGAAATGGTTCAGACACAATTGGCTGGATAACCTCCCTCTGCACCATAACAATTCTGTAATTCTTTGTGAACACGAAGGATCACTTAAGAGATATTGAGAGAAGTTTACTGCACACAGTGCATGTAGAAATATTGCTTTATCTAGATAAAGGGAAAGGTTTTACTTATTATTGTTATAAAAGAAAAAAAATGCACCCAGTTTTCTTTTTGATTCTGATTCATTTGAGGCAATAAACATTACGTTCTCTTTGGAAGCATGCAGACTGAAAATCAATAACTCAGAATACTTCAATATATGGATGGAACAACATGCAATTATATTTATGAAACCAGGCATGTGAAACATTTCCAACAACTTCCTAAGGAAGCACATGTATACTTAAAGTACTTCCTCTAAAATCTGCTAAACAATTGTGTTTAAAGGGATGTTTTTATGTTTGGGTATCATTTGAGTCACACCATTGATTCTTAAAATGAAATAAATGCAGTGTCCGATTCAGTGTTGAAATTGTCAAAGAGCTCTAAACTTCAGTGTCTGTTGAGAGGTGAAGATTCCCTTATTTCATAATTATTTATTTACCTGACTTTATTTACATCAAATACAGATTTCCTTTACCCTCTGGGCTTTCATCTAATATTACCATCGTGCATAATTATTGATTTTGTTTCTTTCTAAATCCAACGTCAAAATTACATAGAGCTTACAATATCAAGGGAGGCCATTTAACTCAACAGGTCTGTCAATGTTTACAGTCCAAACGATTCTTCTGCCACATTACCCTATCTACTTATCCTTTATTCCTTTCTTCCTCGTATTTATCCAGCTTCTCATTTTAAACATGTATACTTAATCACCTCACCTACTCCATATAATGATTGTTCTTATGAATTAGGGTTAGTTTTCAAAGAATTAAATCATGAGATGTGGGATTAGATTGCAAATTTGTTGCCTATTCTTGATTGCCTTTAAACTGAATGGCTTGCTAGGCCATTTCAGAGTTAATGTCATGGATGAGGTGTCACACATAGGGCAGATCAGATAGGGATGGCCAACTTGTGAAGATTTCCATCCCTAAAGGACATTTGTGAACCAGGAAGATTTTAATCAAAATTGTTGGTAGTTTCATGGACAATATTTTTATTAATTGAATTTAATTTCTTTCAGCTGTTGTGGTATGGCTTTTGAATCCTTGACACTAGAGCCCTGAGACATTATCACTATATCACAGACTCCCTTTGCAGAAGTGATTAACAAACCTGTCTTGTTTGTAGGGATCTGGAACACAAACCTGAAGAGAAGTGGTGACCCAAAGTTAAGAAAGTTGCATGATGTGGCCCTGGAGTGAGTCAGTTGGAGAAAATACAAGTAAAATGAAAAAGCTCTTTAAATGGTGGGGGAGGAAAAATCATTAAGGGTGGCACGGTGGCTCAGTAGTTAGTACTGCTCCCTCACAGCGCCATGGACCTGGGTTCGATTCCAGCCTTAGGTGACTGCCTGTGTGGAGTGTGTACATTCTTCCTGTGTCTGCGTGGGCTTCCTCTGGGTGCTCTGGTTTCCTGCCACAGTCCAAAGGTGTGCAGGTTAGGTGAACTGGAAACGTAGAGTAATAGGGTAGTGGAATGAGTCTGGGTGGGATACTCTTCAGAGGTGTGCACTTGTTGGGCCAAATGGCCTGTTTCCACACTGTAGAGATTCTTTGATTCATTAGTTAATCTCAAGACCAGACAACAATATTGGATTGGGTGTATTCTAAGAAAATGAGATCTTATTGAAGGAGGTGATTCAGAGAAAACCGCAAAGGCTGTAATCCAAAAGGGCAAAAGAAAGTGATGTCAGACAACTTAGGTATGAAAATTGGCAGCTGCTCTGGGCAACGCTAATGGAAAGCTTAAAACACTGAGATTTGGCGAAAAGAGCAGAGCATATATCCTTAGGCAGATCACGGCTTCTGTGAGTGACTAAAAACCATGACCCTTCTCGCGTGGCATTTAATGAAGCCTATCACAGCTGGAAACATGGCCAATGGGGGACTTAATGAAATGGGATCAGATATCCTGGTTTCCTGATGTCTGCTTGTATTTGTGAGATAAACTAGATGGTGGAATGGCCAACACATAGTCCAGTGACAGGAACATGTTTTTTCATTGATTTGCATATTGTAAGTCCTAAGTAATTGAGAAGCACACCAAATTGAATCCTACCTTCAAGTGGACAGCGTGTGGAAAACTTTTGTCTCCTCTTTCACAACAGCTTGAACCAGGGAAGGTTACTTAATCTGTAGATCTGAGTTTTGATGCTGTCTATCTCTACTTCTAGCAGCACAGTAGAGTTGGTCAGGGGAAGTTGCATGGATTGGGAGTGGTAGGGTCGAGAAAGTGGAGGCACAATGGTACTCAGTCCCCAGGTATGGCTAATAAGAGGAAATTGGTGCCCCACTCTGTGGGCAAGGACCCTGAATGGATGAGCTGATACAGAGGAGAGATGTCCTCTTTCGCCCCACTTCCACCCCCCCTCACCTCACCACCCCCACCACCAGAACTGCCAGAGGAGGTCACTACATCAGACTGTACCAGTCTGGTCCAGGGTTGCCAGCCAAGTCAGGATGATCTCGGCCATCTCAGGGAATGCTTAACAGTGTAGGAAGAAGGTCTATGACTTTCTCTGCTCCATTAGTGTAAGTGATACTATATTCACCCTGGTACCTCACACTCATTCCATCTCTGCTACTGACGCACCTTCCACCAAAACTCATGCTTTATCGCTCTCACTCTCACATGCAACATCTCCCTTCACTTGCCCTTACCTAGCCAATCCCCCCACTTTATGAACCCCGCTTGGCCTGTGCTCTGCTTACTCACTCACTCGGGACACCTCCCTATTTCCCCACCATCACCACTCACTGTGCAACCCATTTCACCTCACACTCCCTCCCTTTCTCTCAGTCCAGGAGAAAACAGCCCAGAATAGGGTGGAAACAGTCAAGGTGGGTGCTGAATTGCCAAGCATTTGGTTCCTCATCTCCTCTCTCCCAGAAAGGAGGTGGCTCATGAACTAATTCTCAAATGTTGATGGCCCGGCCACGAGAGCAAATGATTTCCACAATATCACTCATCATCGGCCTGGGGCTCAGCATGGGTTTGATCCCCAGGAGTCAACCCACTATCAAGGACCTCAGCTATGTTTCTGGTGATCGCCAGCATGTGCCACCAGTTCTAAACATGAATCCTCAGGTATTTGTATGAAGGTGACTGCATTGGTGCAGTGTGAGGGAGAGCCAGACGATGAAGCATTCTTTGGTTATTCTTCACCTTTGTCAGAAAGCTGCAGTTCTCTATTAACATTATTGGCTTTGTACTTCACAGCCTGTGGTAATGACCCTACTGGATAACAAGAAAGGCACTAAACATCAACTCAGTCTTTCAGGAAGCCACTGTTTTGCATGTTGCTGTAATGTACTGATGTCTAAACCCCAGATTGGAGGCATTCTCTCTTTGCTAGTTGCTTAGTCCCACTTCACTGTCTGCAACACAATGTCCTCCCTATTCTCCAACAATTTTCAAGACTTACTAATGCAAACACATGATGAATCTTGCTTGGCTACTCCATCTCCCATTCTGGTCCTCTCCTTAACATTGAATGTATCTTCTCCTTCATTGTTAAATTGCAGAGTAATAATCATGTCAAAAGATACCTAACTCCCTTGTCCCTGTGGAAATGCCATGCCGTAAACTGGTCACTCATTCTGACTGCTACCCATTTGCCTTTCAAGAAAACTGTCAAGCCATCTGGCCACTTTGACCAGATGTTGCCAATAATGATAAGCTGATATTTTTCTTACCAGCTTCTGTCTCCACTCACAGACTCCCTTGGCTTGATACTCTCTTGAATGGTCCTTGGATGTGTAATCTATTAAAATAACACATCCTGTGTTTTTTCTGCCCTTTTTGGTTTGGAGGTCTGCTTTGGGTTTCAACAACTCAAGACTGCCAAAATGTGTGTAAATGTGCAAAACACATGTATTCATCATTGTAAAGAAACATACATGCTAAAGGCATAAGACTTGTACTCACTTGGCCACATGTGCAAGGTTGCTTGGGGCTAGTTTGAGAGTCAGAATGTAGGGATTGATCAATGCCATCTCTCTCTCTCTCTTTGGCATCCAAATAGTTGATCAAATTACTTTGTCCTGAGATAACTGGCATAACCTAAGGTTCCTGAGTGCAAGTTTACTTTGGTTCATCGAAGAGTCACAACTGAGGGATTGATCAGTTCTCTCCTTCCAGTCGAGTGGCTGTGGTTGGCTGGGGGGTGGTCAATCTCCAATTAGAAAGACAGCATCATGCTGTTTTTTCCCCTTCCAGATTCTGCTCTATCTCCCTGTCCAACAAGCCCTATTTACTGATAGCTTTTGTGTGGGCAGTTAACAACATTTCTCTGCCTTCTCTATGAAGATGTAATAACAGTCTGTCAAATCTGGAAGCTCAATACACCACCTTTAAAACCACTCCAGATTACTTTTGGGTAAGAACAACCAAAATTGAAAACCAGTGCTTTGAACTGGACTAAGCCCAGATCTAAGTCAAATCTCAGGAAATGATTCTTTGTTCAGAAAATAATGGACCTCTGGACAGCCTGCTGACTCGTATGGTGGATGCTGATGTGCTAAATATCTTTCAACGAGTGCTGGAGCTATTTCTCTGTTGTACTGGAGATCAACTTGTACAAAAAGTAGATGATATTTAGAGTTTACAGGGTAAGAGTGATCTCCTGGGCTTGATTCAATCAACCGAAGTGAGTCAGAGAGAAAGCTCCATGACCTATCCCTATGACTTTCCTTTCTTTTGCCTTTTTTCACAAAATCCAATGGTTTTGGATGGGGTGGGTTAAACATATTGTGATCCAAAAAATAACATAACTGCACAAATCAGGGCATATCCTTCTATGTTTTGTCATTTATATGTTCATAAGCATTGACACGTGCATGCATTCCTTTGTTCTAAAGAGAACATCAAGACATAATGTGATAAAATGGAATGGAGGACAGGAAAAGAATGTGGCTACAAGAGCTGCTCCTTTTTTAAGTTATTTTCAGTATTGAAGCCAATTTCCTTAAATTCTTGGAGCAGTGATTACTATCTTATAAGTTGTTGCAGCGTTTTGGAACCTTAGAAAAAAACTTGTGAATTAGTATCCTGCAGCAATGCAATTCTGTTTCTCCTTTTGCATACCAATGTATTAAATTGTAATACAGGCAGCCCCAAGTTGTGAATGGGTTCTGTTCTTGAGTCTGTTCACAAGTCAATTTGTATGCAGGTTGAGACACAATGCAGGACAACATAAAATAGCCAATCATAAGTATGAGGAAACATTGATATTTCAGATCTTTAAAATTAATGTTTATATACCCCCGAATGGGATCGCATTCATAAGTACCAACAAGTGGAAGTCAGATAGTTGTAAATTGGGGACTCTCTGAAAATAAATTACAGCAATGGTTTAATATGAATCAATGTTATTTAATAATTAATTTTTTTTTAAAAGAAATCAACACCTACATCTGTACTTGAAGACTGACTCAAATGAATTGTTACATCAAGTTTTAATGAAATTGGATTCTAAAAATATAAAAGTTGTAGAGCAACAATATTATTTCTGCTGCTTTCATTATTGGCATTATGCACATTTTACTTGAGTATTCTTTCACCATTGTGGGCAGTAATCTGTAACATTTTCAATAAATAAATCTTGCTATGCTGAAGGTCCATTTTTACATTATTTCAGATTACAGGAAGTAAGATATATCTGTTCTACCATGTAATATTAATCCATTAAAACCAAGCTATTACATCCAATATTTATTACTGACAATGCAGCTAATTCCTTTGGAATGTAAATCTTGCATTTCCACTAGAATATTTTTTGCTATTTATGACCATTGGGAACATTCTTCATTGATTTACAATGAAAAATTAATGTTCAGATTTTTAAACTGAAAGGGGCATTAATTCTGTTATCATTACAACATTATTCTGGTATGGTGTTAATTAAATAAATTGGGGAGGAAATTTATTGAACATGTTTTCAGATAATGCGAGTTAAAATACATTTCATTATGCTATAATTCTGTGAAGTATAAAGGCAAAAATAGAAAAGGAATTATTGTAGAATTCAGTTCATATTTCTTAATTCTAATTTTAGAAAATGACCAACTAGTGTGAAACATAAATAAAATGTAATAAGCAGAAACATGAATCAAATGGAGACTATGAAAATAATAATATCACCTTAAATTATCACTGGGTAATACCAATATTTTCTAATGTGACATATTGGGAACAGATATTTCAGCTCAATGTTCCTTCCTGAACCAAACTCTGTGACATGTTGGAAAGGATTGACAATGTGAAAAGCCATAGCTTGATGCTAAATTGCAGCTGATTCAATGGCTGGGGGATACTTGTCAGCTTTTATGCTGATGCTCATGACAGCAGACAAAGTCCATACAATTACATCGACAAGCATGCTAAATGTGAAAGTTTTTGCCTCATTAGGCAATTCTGGAGCCCTCCTTTCCTTTAAAAGCATAAATGAAGCAGATTCGTGCAAGGAAAGCCAGGTATTGTGACATTATAGCCATAGGAAACTTTTCAGCATAGCAACAAGATTATTTTGGGTATGTTTCTATTTTGCACAGGATTTGGACTATTCAAAGATAACTTACATTGAGTCCATGTTAAGGAAATGCAAACCCAAAGCATAAAGGAGTATTAAGCAGAGCAATAGAAAGTATGTGCGAAGATTTGTAGCTCGGGTGCTCGTTGCTGTGGTTCTGTTCGCCGAGCTGGAAGTTTTTGTTGCAAACGTTTGTTGCAACCACTACAGCGGACAGCTGAAACTGACAACCGGAAGCGGCAGGGACAGACCACTATAAACACCGGAGGAAACATCAAAGAAGCGCTTCGCAGGAGGCTCCCAAGCACTGATGATGTCGCCTAGCCAGGGGACGAAACGTTTGCAACAAACTTCCAGCTCAGCGAACAGAACCACAGCAAAGAGCAATAGAAACTTAAAATTTTGCCTTGTAATGCAAATCATAATTGTTCCATAACACCATCATTCCTGTTTGAAGATTTGAGTTGTAAGAATACACTTTAACTTGAGAAGTAGAAAACAGTTAGACACCAAACTGCTTTTAAAAAATTATTTGTCATACAAATATTTGGCAGTGGAATGAATTCATCTTGAGTTGTAAAGCTAATCTGAGCAACGACAACTACTATTGGCACTACCATTGTCAAAACCCATCTTGTTCAGTGATTTTCTTTAAGGGAGAAAATCTGCTGTTCTTATCCAGTCTGGCTGCTTTGTGGATCAAGACCCTGAGCAGAGTGATCGAATCTCTGAAATGGCCTCACAAGACTCAGTTCAAGGGCAATTAGATTTGGGCAAAAAATGCTGGGTTTTTTCAGCAAATCCTGTGAAAGAATAAATTTTAAAAACCTGTTTAGAGGTTTACTATAAATCACTAGCAGTAGCATTTTGCTATTTAATGAATGCACTGACAAGCTGTATGAAAATTTGCACTTCTTAAAATAAAATATCTTTTCTTGATTAATTCTTCATGCTGTCAGGCTAATGATCTATAATCAGTTCTTCTGTGTCTATTTGATTAATGTAAGTTGGAATAACTAAACGAAAAGCAATACATGTATTAAACTTGCCTGCCTTCCAGATTAAACTCAGCTCAGCCACAATCATCAACACCATCAACTGCTCTAAATGGTTCCTTTTAAAATGTTTGCTGAGTTCAGCCATAGCTTCAGTTTGATGGAAACATGAAATAATACAATTATTGCAATAATCAGAGAAATCCTAGAAATCTCACTATCACTTGTAATTGTCTACAACTGATTGTTAAATATCAAAATAAAAACAATTAGAATTATACTAATCTTATGTAATCAAATAACTTGCACCTACATACTTGCTTGGTGTTCTGCTGTAATAGGATCTGCCTTGTAATGCAAATCATAATTGTTCCATAACACCCAACAATTTTCTAAATAAGTCATAATTGCTGGTACAAATTGTTCTTGTTCCATGGGCATACCAGCTTACTATGCTCTATGACCCCCTCCTCATCATGAGTCTTACCGCCACCATTCTCTTTAAGTGCAGAAATTGCAGGACCAGTGTGCTAGAGGAAACCTCACTTTGTGGAATAACTGGAAGAGTCTCCTAACTACAGGATGTAGTTTGTTTCATTTGTTAGCAATAAGGTACAAGTTACACTGACATGATAGACATTGTTACAGAGATTATGAGCTGAAGCAGATGTTAGGTCTCACTCCTTCGGGGGTATCTTTGGCGATGGGGAACAGTTTGCCAGGGTCTCTGAAAAGGCAGTGGAAGCATATGGGCGGGATAATGAATGTGGCACCATTGACCAGACAGCAGTACTGACTAAAGTTTAATGATCTTATTCAGGTAGTCAAAATAATTAATTCATCAGTCGTCTCCACCAGGCACTTTGCTCACGGTCCCACACTAATGCTTGAGATCTATTTCTAAAATTCTTATACTGCACCTCACTCGCTCATGTCATTGAAGCATATCACCTATACATAGCCCTCTCACTGTCTCCATTTACTTCATTTTATCCAGCTATGGTAGGTGCCATACAAGCTCTCTGACAAACTCAATTCTTCACTCGCTCTCTCTCTCTCTCTCTGTCTCTCTATTAGGACAAGTTAGCAAACTATTGGCCGGAAGTTCAGAGCATTGAAGGATTAAGAGATGTCTGTGTAGTGCAGGAGCGTCTAGACGCTCGCTCCCATACAATGATAGGATATGTGTTGCAATGGTTGGCATCCTGAATAATAGTAAGTTGTTGCCTTTTTCATTTCTCTTCTGCTTCCTCATCCCTATCATGAACTATGCCATGAAATAGAAACTGCGGATGGAGTACCACGAGTCTTCACGTTTCTGCCCCACTCCCTCCCTTAAGCCGAGCCTTCACTTTACTTTTGTGCTCTCAGATACCCAGGAACCATTGGCTGCTCAACCATTGTGGGAAATTATGTGGAAGAGTGAGAGGAGATATATAGCCTTAAAGATGCAGTTCCATTATTATTCTAACACTTGCTGCCACCAGCCCCTATATAGGTGCAGCATGCACTTTAGAGGCTAGTTTATATTTTGGATTTGGCACACATAGTTGACTTGAGAGATCTGCAGAACAATGTACCAGTGAGAAAAAAAGATGGTAAGGGGGGTCAAAAATATCCACCGCTCAACAAGGAGATCAAGGACAACATAAAGTCAAAAACTAAGGTATACCATATTGCAAAGGCCAGTGGCAGGCTGGAAGATTGGGAAACATACAAGTATAAACAAAGGGATACTAAAACATGAATAAAAAGAGCTAAGATAAATTACAAAAGAAAACTAGCACAAAATATCAAAAAGGATAGCAAAAGCTTCTATTGATGTATTAAAGAGAAGAGAGTCACGAATGTGAATGTTGGTCCCTTGGAAGATGAAATTGGTGAGTTAATAGTATGGAACACGGAGATGGAAGAGATGCTAAATCAATACTTTGCCTCAGTTTTCACGGGTAGAAGTCAACAGTACCATTCCTGTTGGAACGGGCAAGTCATAAGCTATAGATAATGTAGAACGTAGAACAATTGATTTCGATAGGGAAAAGGTACTCAGCAAGCTATTAGGATTGAGAACAGACAAGTCCCCCAGACCTGAGAGCCTACATCCTAGAGTATTAAAGGAAATGGCAGCAGAGATAGTGGATCCATCGGTAACAATATTCCAAAATTCCCTAGATATGGGAAAGATTCCAGTGGATTGAAAAAAGGCAAATGGAACACTCTTATTCAAAAAGGGAGGGAGACAAAATTAGATTAGATTTTTTAGATTAGATTACATTACAGTGTGGAAACAGGCCCTTCGGCCCAACAAGTCCACACCGACCCGCCGAAGCGCAAACCACCCATACCCCTACATTTACCCCTTACCTATCACTACGGACAATTTAGCATGGCCAATTCACCTAACCTGCACATCTTTGGACTGTGGGAGGAAACCGGAGCACCCGGAGGAAACCCACGCAGACACGGGGAGAATGTGCAAACTCCACACAGTCAGTCGCCTGAGGCGGGATATGAACCCGGGTCTCTGGCACTGCGAGGCAGCAGTGCTAACCACTGTGCCACCGTGCCGCCCAAAATGTGGGAAATTACAGACCAGTTAGTTTAACGTCTGTGGTTGGGAAGATATTAGAATTAATTATCAAGCAAGCAGTATCAGGACATTTGGAAAGGGCTATCCATCAGAGTCAGCATGCTTTTATAAAGGGCAAATCATGTTTGACTAATTTGCTAGAGTTCTTTGAAGTGATAACAAGCAAAGTGGATAATGGGGATGCTGCTGATATAATTTATCTGGGCTTCCAGAAGGCCTTTGATAATTTGCCACACAAAATGTTAATTCACAAGGTTGGATCATAGGGGATTGTGGGTAATTTATTAGCCTCGATAGATGATTGGCTAATGGACAGAAGACAGAGAGTCGGGATAATTTTTTTTTGGACAGCAAGATGTAACAAATGGACTGTCATAGGGTTTGGTCCTTGCACTCCAGCTATTTACAATCTACATTAATGACTTGGATACACGGATAGCCAAATTTGTGGGCGACACAAAAATAGGCAGGATAGTGAGGAAATAAGAACCTTACAAATGGATATAGATAGGTTAGGAGAGTGGGTCAAAATGTGGCAGATGGTGTTTAACATGGGTAAGTGTGAGGTCATGCATTGGGTTGAAAAAATGGGAAGATAACCTAATGGGGAGAGACGTCGGGTGCTCCGCTGCAGAGGGAATCTAGGTGTACTTGTTCATGATTCACAGAAACCCGGTATGCAGGTACAGCAAATAATAAAGAGAGCGAATGAAATGTTGGCTTTTATAGCTAAAGGAATAGAATATAAAGTTAAAGAAATATTGTTGTAACAACGCAATGCATTGGTGACCGCATCTGGAGTATTGTACGCAGTTTTAGTCCCCTTATTTGAGGAAAGAATTAATGTCAACGGAGGCAGTTCAAAGGAGGTTCACTAGATTGATCGCAGACATATGAAGAGAGATTGAACATTTTAGACCTATACTCTCTGGAATTTAGAAGAATGAGGGGAGATCAAATTGAGGTATTCAAGATGATAAAAGGTATGGATAAAATAGACGTGAAGTGAATGTTTCCTCATGTGGGGCATTTTAGAGGGTAGCAAATTTAAAACTGAGTTGTGGAGGAACTATTTCTTCCGAAAGGTTGTGAATCTGTGGAATTTGCTACCCCAAAGTGCGGTGGATGCTGGGTCAGTGAGCAAATTTGAGGAGGAGTTAGAGTTTTCATTGGTAATGGCTGAAAGGATATAGAGAGAAGGCAGGAAAATGGGGTGAGAAACACATCAGCCCTGATCGAATGGCAGAACAGACTCAATGGGCTGAATGGGCTAATTCTGCTCCTATCTCTTATGAATTTATAGTATCGTCAAGATTGTGATGGACCATTCCATTTTTGACCTTGACAAGGGGGCTTCTATCATCTCTGAAGCATTTCAAAATATTTCAGTGAGATTTGAACTTCACCTTGTGGAAAATTAGAGCAGCAATTCTATGTTTCAGAGCACTGAACAATTCAACTTGCTGAATATTCACATTTCTCATTTGACTATGACACACTTATCCATGTATAAAAATGTATTTGAATTGAAGCCCTGGTGTGTGTCATGCATTAACCAGAAGCAGATAATATCACAAAGCTCTGCAATTTAAGTTTTCCTGTCTGTTCAAAAGGTAAAATCTCTGTACATAGCCTGAGGTAATGAGGAACAGTTAGAATTGGAATTCAATTATGCTTAGCTATCTTATCTCTGCAGACATTCACTTCAGCTGCACTTCAATTAATTGAGTGAGAACTTAGTTGCCTCAGTTCATTTTTTCTAACAATATAAAAAAAGGAAGTTCTCAGAATTGAACATTTAACTTCTCTTCATTCTACTTACTGTCCAGCATCAGACTGTGTTATTTGATAATAAAGTAGCCTGGTAATCTGAGGCCAATTCAAAGTGTGCAGTGAATTTATGTGAAATAAGATTGTTACTATGCATTAGAAAATCTTTTCATTTCTGAAATGCTTTTATAAGTCAATAGACAGACAAAGAAAAACTAATAAATCAACAGGACATTACATGATTTCATCTTTACTGCTAGTTACATTTGTCAGCATTTTGGCTCAAAGGTAGAAGACAGAGGGTGGTGGTGGAGGTTCTTCAGTTCTTCAGACTGGAGACCTGTGGCCAGTGTTGGGTCGGTGCAAGGATCGGTGTTGGGTCCACTACTTTTCATCATTTATATAAATGACTTGGATGCGAGCATAAGGGGTACAGTTAGTAAGTTTGCAGAAGATACCAAAATTGGAGGTGTAGTGGACAGCGAAAAAGATTACCTCAGATTACAATGGGATCTTGATCAGATGGGCCAATGGGTTGGATGGAGTTTAATTTATATATATGTGAGGTGCTGCATTTTGGAAAAGCAAATCTTAGCAGGACTTATACACTTAATGGTAAGATCCTAGGGAGTGTTGCTGAACAAAGAGACCTTGGAGTACAGGTTCATACATCCTTGAAAGTGGAGTCGCAGGTAGATAGGATAGTGAAGAAAGCATTTGGTATGCTTTCCTTTACTGGTCAGAGTATTGAGTACAGGAGTTGGGAGGTCATGTTGTGGCTGTATATGACATTGGTTAGGCCACTGTCGGGATATTGCGTGCAATTCTGGTCTCCTTCCTATCGGAAAGATGTTGTGAAATTGGAAAGGGTTCAGAAAAGATTTACAAGGATGTTGCCAGGGTTGGAGGATTTGAACTATAGGGAAGAGGTTGAATAGGCCAGTGCTGTTTTCCCTGGAGTGTTGGAGGCTGAGGGGTGACTTTGTAGAGGTTTATAAGATCATGAGGGGTATGGATAGGATAAATAGACAAAGTCTTTTCCCTGGGGTGGGGGAGTCCAGACCTAGAGAGCATAGATTTAGGGTGAAAGAGGAAAGATATAAAAGAGATCTAAGGGGGCAACGTTTTCATGCAGAGGGTGGTACGTGTATGGAATGAGCTGCCAGAGGAAGTGGTGGAGGCTGGTACAATTGCAACATTTAAAAGGTGTCTGGATGGGTATATGATTAGGAAGGGTTTGGAGGGATATGGGCCAGGAGCTGGCATGTGGGACTAGGTTGGGTTGGGATATCTGGTCGGCATGGATGGGTTGGACTGAAGGGTGTGTTTCTGTGCTGTACATCCCTATGACTCTATGACTCTAATCTATGCAACTTGAACTTCCATGGCATTTCTCATTGGATCCTCTTCCAGTTGCTACAGGAGATGTTGTTGATGTTGTATGACAAAATGCTATCAACTCCTCTCACCAAGCCTCTGTATATTCCTTTATGTAATTTCTTCAGCTCTCTCCATTGTGAAAGCTAATTGTTTGCACAAAGATTTCATAAAACTTCCAACCAATAATGAATACGAACCCACCCAGTACACCAGTCTGGTAGGAAATGTGAGGCGTATCAGCGACTCTTGTTCCTTTGATTGGTGAATAGCACAAGTTGTCTCGCTATGAGATCTTCAATCTCCTTGGGGAACTTAGGCCACCACACCATGGATCAAGCTCTGGCCCTGCACTTGGTGATCACAAGTTTCCTTGGTGTATCTTCAGAAAGAGGTTAACTTCTGAAAGAGAAGCTGGAACAATCTGCTGTATGTCAAACATCAGTAAGTCATCCATGATTGCGAAATCGTTCAGTGCTCAAAATAAATTTCATGGCCAACTCCCGACATAATACCAATGGATGGTGAGACAATTGTGAATTCTCTTCTGCTCCTGTCATGTTGGATTGAACCAACTGGGGCTTGCCTACAAATGTGCTACAGTGAACTAAGCAAATGGCACAATTCCATAAACAAAGCCAATATCACATCTGGTAAGATTTGAAAAGTGTGGCACTGGAAAAGCACAGCAGGCCAGGCAGCATTTGAGGAGCTGGAGAGTTGACGCTGAAACCCCCTTTTCAACTCTGACTTTCCAGTATCCGCAGTCCTCACTTTCTCCTGTCAACTTTCAATCTAAACAGCACATCCTTAATCATCTGCAGTTTTCCCTGAATGTATACTGTTTCATAGAAGGTGGTGTGAAAATCTTTGTATTCACAGATATACTTGCAAATATTTCTCAACTACTGGTGAGACCATGCATTTGTGTTCCATCTTTACAGCCATGGAGATATTCTGCATTTCTCTTGCAATTCCATGTAACTGAGAGAATTTCTGTCGCAATTACATCATACCATGTTTTTATAAACTGACCAATTTCCAATACATAGCCAGTTCCTCCCAGAAAAGCACTGCTCCTAAGCCTGTAGCTGAAGAATCAGCTGATATGATAGTTGGAGAGGAATGATTCTCATAGACTAGGATATTCATGGTTGTCAACATGTATTTGATCCTTTGAAGAGTATCCTCCTGGTACAGGTTTCAACAGAATATCATGTCTTCTTCAGGAGGTGTCTCAGAGGTTTTATAGTCATGACCTGACAGGCAAATATTTGCCAAATTGCTTATCATCCCTAAAATCCTTGTACATCATGAACTAATTCCTGAGTGGAAACACTTTAATGATTTTGCTATTCTGTGGGTCTGCCATTATCCCAATTTTTGATATTGTGTTCCAAAAGTGGACAGGTAATTTTGAGAATTCCTGCCTTTCAGCATGAATGTATTTGAGAACTGCTTGCATTCTCTGATCATGCTCATGGGCTGTTTCAATATTTCATCCAGGTGGCATATGCCTCTTTGAAGAGTTTTTAAAATCTTGGACATTGTCTGTTGAAACATCGATGGGGCTAAAGCAATCTGAAAGGACAGTCTGTTGAGCCAAACCTCCAGATGGAGTTCTAAATGTGGTAAGCAACTTGATTGCTCATCCAAAAGCACCTGCCAGAATCTACTGTTTGCATGGAGTCTTGTGAATTTAGGTTAATCTAACCAAACTGTTGTCAACCGTAAACTTAGGGTGAATTTCTGTTGCCAGACCCTGCTTGAGTTGTTCAGGTTGACATCAATACGAATGAGGGAGGAAATTCCTGAAGAAGGGCTCATGCCCGAAACGTCGATTCTCCTGCTTCTTGAATGCTGCCTGACCTGCTGCGCTTTTCCAGCAACACATTTTCAGATCAATATGAATTTGGGTATAGTAACTAGGCATATTCATTACTTTATTGGTTTTGTAACTAAGGAAAATGCATCAATTTCTACAGTGATTCTTGTGATCTTCTTTGCTGTATAGAGACATAATAATTTAACTTTTTTCTTCAGTGTGTTGCTGAATTCAGTATTGTGTTTCCCTAATCCACTGAATAATTTAGGGTATTCCTGATCAAAGAAGCTTTTCAGCTGTCCTATCATCGTATTCAATTCTCAAGTGTGACTTAAGTGATTTTGAACCTTAAGATCATAATGAATTCTACTCATCCCCTATGATAAAATCCATTCTCCTTTTAGGATTGATCTATGTCATTTCTGACTTTGCCTTCATTCACTGTCTGTTTGGCTTTTCAGAGAGTCAAGTTTTCTTTTGACTGTCATGCATCTGACAAAGACTCATCTGAAATTCCAATATCCATTATGAACTCTGACCAAACCATCATCTCCACCAATCTCTGGAGATCATTAATGAATGTAACTACAGATTCCCTTGGATGATGAATTCTTCTGTTAAAATTTGCTCTTTCAAGAATCATATTTGTTCTGAGATGAAAATAATTATCAAAGTTTCAGAACTTCATCAAAAGTATCTTTTTTTTAATGCTACCATGATCTATAACATCACAGATATATCCCCAATTGCATACAGGAATGTATTATCATGCATTATACTTTGGTAACTATTAAATAGTGTAATCGAGTCATAGAGGTGCACAGTTTGTCAGTGAGCTCCTTTGATAACATCCTACATTATTGTCCACAGATCATGTCAAAAATATCAAAGGTCTCCAGCAGCAAACTTGCTTTACTGCATTGTCTCGTTTTAAAAAAAACATTATTTGAATAACAAATCCATGTGTATCATACATTTGCATGCTCCTTGGTAAAACAGTGTGATGAAACAACAAAAAAATCCAACTAAGATTTTAATGATTTGGGGAGAAGCTGAATGCTGTGGGAGATTAACAATCATATTTAATTTGATCAATTGACTTATTTCTCCAACTTAATTTTTTTCATGTCCTGACAAAGCTGGAATCTGTACTAAATGCCAAAGTAAGGCTTCCTCTGCACAAGGTCAGAAAACCCAGTGAAATCTGTTCCATAAGTTTCTGGCTTTATGGGAAATATTTGGCCAGCTTGTAAAGTAGCAGAGTTCCGAACACACTGATCACATAAAATTGTGTAGTGTAAATGGGAGAGTGGCAATAGATATCAAGAGCTGAGTTTGTAATTGTCTTTCTGAAAACGGTGATTTAGTGTTTGACTGTTGGAATAGATGCCTTCCATAAAGAAAAGTTGCAAAAGCTGCAGAGAAAGGTTGCATTCAATTCTGGTTGCTATGTTACAGGAAGGACCTGAAGGCTTTGGAGGTGGTGCAGCAGAGGTTTACCAGGATGCTGCCTGGATCAGAGTGCATGAGCTACAAAGAGAGGCTACAAAAACTCGTTTTTCTTTCTCTGGAATGGTGAAGGCTGAGGGGGAACTTGGTAGAAGTCTATAATATTACGAAATGAATAGATAGGGTTGATGGTCAGAATCTTTTTCCCAGAGTTGAAGGGTCTAATACTAGGGGGCATACATTTAAGGTGAGAGGGAGAAAGTTCAAAGGGAGGTGTGAGTTTCTGTGCTGTATGATTCTATGACTCTATGAGATGTGAGGTGCAAGTTGTTGACACAGAGAGTGGCAAAAGTCCAGAACATGCTGCCAGGGATGCTAACGGAGGCAGATACGATAGGGGAGTTTCAGGGACTTTTGGTTATGCACATGAATTGGCAAGGAATCAAGGGATATGACCAAGGGCAGTCAGAAAGAATTTTTTTAATTTGGCGTCATGTTTTGCAACAACATCATGGACCAAAAAACCCGTTCCTGTGTTGTACTTTTCTAGGTTCTCAAGCTCACTGTCATGGCATTGAGTAGTTCTTTAAGTTGTGGCTGTAAGTTTGGCAGTAATATGTCAAAATGGGCAGAAGCTAGACTGAGACTTTTTTTAAACTCATAGACAGGATGAAGTCATCGTTGACTAGGTCAGCATTTATTGCCTATCCCTAACTACCTAGAGTCAATGACATTGCTTTGGGCCTGGAGTCACACATAGGCCAGACAGGTAAGGATGGCAGTTTCCTTCCCAAAAGAAGTGATCTACGTGGGGTTTTCCAGACAAGTGACACAATAGCTTCATGGTCATCATTATCCTCCTAATTCCACATTTTTATTGAATTCAAACTCCCCCGACGACAATGGCGGGATTCGAACCCATGTCCCTAGAACATTACCTGGGTCTCTGGATTAATACCATGAGATCATCACTTCCCCTTGTAATTCATGTCTTTTCCTAGATTCACAATTTTCTTCTGGATGGAAAAGGAACAGGCAGACAGTGCAGGGATCCCCTGTGGCCATTCCCCTCAATAACAAATATACCATTTTTTATACTATTGGGGAGGACAACTTACCAGGGCAAGCCATGGGGTACCAGTCTCTGGCGCAGAGTCCATCCCTATTGCTCAGAAGGGAAGGGGGGAGATGAGCAGAGCATTAGTCATTAGGGACTCCATAGTTAGAGGGACATAGATAGACAATTCTATGGGAACGAGAGAAACCCGTGGTTGCTGTGTTGCCTCCCAGGTGCCAGGGTTCGTGATATCTCAGATCGTGTTTTGGGATCCTTAAGGAGGAGGGGGAGCTGCCCCAATTTGTGATTCACACAGGCATCAATGACATAGATTGGAAAAAGGATAGGGATGTATTGCAGAAATTCAGGGAGCTAGGGTGGAAGTTTAGAGCAACAACAAACAGAGTTGTTATCTCTGGTTTGTTACCCGTGCCATGTGGTGGTGAGGCGAGGAATAGGGAGAGAGAATAGTTGAACACATGGTTACAGGGATGGTGCAGGAGGGAGGGATTCAGATACCTGGATAATTGGGGCTCATTCTGGGGTAGGTGGGGCCTCTACAAATGGGATGGTCTACACCTGAACCAGAGGGGTACCAATATGCTGGGGTGAGGTGAGAGTAGTGAGGTCATGAATAAGGTTTCAAGGTCACAGGGGTATACCGGCAGATAGGCAAGTGGTTTGAAGTATGTCTACTTCAATGCCAGGAGCATCCGGAATAAGGTGGGTGAACTTGCAGTATGGTTTGGTATCTGGGACTTCGATGTTGTGGCCATTTTGGAGACATGGATAGAGCAAGGACAGAATGGTTGTTATACATTCCGTGGTTTAGATGTTTCAGTAAGAACAGGGAAGGTGGTAATAGACGGGGAGTTGTGGAATTGTTACTCAAGGACTGTATTACAGTGGCAGAAAGGACATTTGATGAGAACTCGTTCACTAATATAGCATGGGCTGAGGTTAGAAACAGGAAAGAAGAGGTCACCCTGCTGGCAGTTTTCTATAGGCCTCCAAAGCTTTAGAGATGTAGAGGAAAGGATTGCAAAGATGATTCTGGTTAGGAGCAACAGTAACAGTGTAGTTGTTAATGGGGACTTTAACTTTCCTAATATTGACTGGAAACGCTATAGTTTGAGTATCTTAGATGGGTCAGTTTTTGTCCAATGTGTGCAGGACAGTTTCCTAACACAGTATGTTGACAGGCCAACAAGAGGCAAGGCCACATTAGATTTGTTACTGGGTAATAAACCAGCCCAGGTGTAAGATTTGGAGGGAGGTGAGCACTTTGGTGATAGTGACCACAATTCAATTAAGTTTACTTTAGCGATGGAAAGGACTTGGTATATACTACAGGGCAAGAGTTATAGCTGGGGGAAAGGTAATTATGATAAATTAGGTAAGATTTAGGATGCATAGGATAGAAAAGGAAACTGCAGGTGATGGGCACAGTTGAAATGTGGAGCTTTTTCAAAGAACAGCTGCTGTGTGTTCTTGATAAGTATGTACCTGTCAGTCAGGGAGGAAGTGATCAAGCGAGGGAACCGTGGTTTATTAAACAAGTTGAATCTCTTGTCAAGAGGAAGAAGGAGGCTTATGTAAAGATTAGACATGAAAGGCTGGATTAGGCCATTTAAGAGTTACAAATTAACCAGGAAGGAACTAAAGAGAGAGCTAAGAAGAGCCAGGAGGCGACATGAGAAGTCTTTGGCGGATAGCATCAAGGAAAACCCTAAAGCTTTTATAGGTATGTCAGGAATAAAAGAATCTAGATTAGAGTAGTGCTGGAAAAGCACAGCAGGTCAGGCAGCATCAGAGGAACAGGAAAATCGACGTTTCAGGCAAAAGCCCTTCATCAGGAATAGAGCTCTATTTATGATGAAGGGCTTTTGCCCAAAACGTCGATTTTCCTGCTCTTCGGATGCTGCCTGACCTGCTGTGCTTTTCCAGCACCACTCTAATCTAGACTCTGGTTTCCAGCATCTGCAGTCCTTGTTTTTACCTAGGAGTAAAAGAATGATTAGAATAAGATTAGGGCTGTCAAGGATAGTAGTGGGAAGTTGTGCATGGAATCCAAAGAGATAGGAGAGGCACTAAATGAATTTTTTTGTTGATATTCAAGCAGGAAAAAGACAATGTTGTAGAGGAGAATACTGAGATACAGGATATTAGAATAGATGGGATAAGGAGGAGGTGTTAACAATTCTGGAAAGTGTGAAAATAGATAAGTCCCCCGGACCGAATGGGATTTATCCTATGATTCTCTGGGAAGCTAAAGAAGAGATTGCAGAGGCTTTGGCATTGATTTTTATGTCATCATTGTCTACAGGAATAATGTCAAAAGACTGGAGGATAGTAAGTGTTGTCCCCTTGTTCAAGAAGGGGAGTAGAGACAACCCTGGCAATTATAAACCAGTGAGCTTTATTTTGGTTGTGGGTAAAGTGTTGGAAAGGATTAAAAGAGTGAGGATTTATAATCATCAAGCAAGGAATAATTTGATTAGGGATAGTCAACATGGTTTTGTGAAGGGCAGATCGTGACTCACAAACCTTAATGAGTTCTCTGAGAAGGTGAGGGTAAAGGGTTGATGTGGTGTACATGGATTTCAGTAAAGCGTTCGATAAGATTCCCCATGGTAGGCTATTGAAGAAAATACCGAGGTATGGGATTGAGGGTGATTTAGCGGGTTGGATCAGAAATTGGCTAGCTGAAAGAAGAAAGAGGGTGGTAGTTGATGGGAAATGTTCATCCTGGAGTTCAGTTACTAGTGGTGTACTACAAGGATCTGTTTTGGGGCCACTATTGTTTGTCATTTTTACAAATGACCTGGATGAGGGTGTAGAAGGATGGGTTAGTAAATTTACAGATGACACTAAAGTCGTTAGAGTTGTGGACAGTATAGAAGGATGTTGCAGGTTACAGAGGGACATAGATAAGCTGCAGAGTTGGACTGAGAGATGGCAAATGGAGTTTAATGTGGAAAAGTGTGAGGTGATTCACTTTGGAAGGAGTAACAGGAATACAGAGTCCTGGGCTAATGGTAAGATTCTTGGTAGTGTGGATGAGTGGATGTCCATGTGCATAGATCCCTGAAAGTTGCCACCCAGATTGATAAGGTTGTTAAGAAGGCATTCAGTGTGTTAGCTTTTATTAGTAGAGGGATTGAGTTTCAGAGTCATGAGGTCGTGTTACAGCTGTAGAAAACTCTGGTGCGGTCGCACTTGGAGGATTGCGTCCAATTTTGGTCGCTGCATTATAGGAAGTATGTGTAAGCATTGGAAAGTGTGCAGAGGAGATTTACCGGGATGTTGTCTGGTATGGAGGGAAGATCTTATGAGGAAAGGCTGAGGGAGTTGACACCATTATTGTTCAAGAGAAGCGGATTAAGAGGTGACATAATAGAGACATACAAGATTATCAGAGGATTAGATAAGGTTGACAGTGAGAGGATGGTGATGGTTAGCACAAGGGATCATAGCTTTAAATTGACAGGTGATAGATATAGGACAGATGTCAGAGATATGTTCTTCACTCGGAGAGTAGGAAGCATGTGGAATTCTTTGCCTGCAACAGTAGTAGACTCACCAACTTTAAGGGCATTTAAATGGTCATTGGACAAACATATGGATGATAATGGAATGGTGTAAGTTAGATGGGCTTCAAATCAGTTTCACAGTTCGGCGCAACATCGAGGGCCAAAGGGCCCTGCGCTGTATTGTTCTATGTTCTATGTTCTATCCTTCACATTTTTCCAAGGTAAGAAAGACTTTATTTTTTGAGCTATACACCAAATATGCCCAACATGTCAGTTATACAGGCGCCTACAGTTTTCAAAATAATTGAGAATCTTTCCTGATTCCAGAAAGTTTGATTCCACTTTTCAGATTCTATGTTATAATAGTAAACACAAGCTGAAGATCTAGTTGGTGCAATATTTTGCCACTTTATGCCCATGTCGAAGATTATTTTAAATAGTGTTTGAGGTGGAAGCCCTCCCACCTCAAACACTATTTAAAATAATCTTCGACTATCTTCAGGGTAGTTTCTAATTGACATCTACGGATATTGCCTTATTTGTAGAAATAGTTTATGGTTTGGATTGGTTTTAAAGCTGCCACAGTCGACAGGCATATAGGCCTTGGTTTTCATTTCAAGGATTCTGCTCAGATCACTGGTTCCCTGTCAGAAAGTGATCAAGTGATCTGAGCAGAAGTCTTTCTATTCCTTTTGGCCTGCAGTATGAAAGAGAACATCAACAAAAGCAGCACAAAGAAAGACTAACTGCTAAAGCAGAAAAACATGGCATAGAAATTGATAAAGAGAAAATATGATGGGTAAACTAGCAAAACATCTGAAAATAAATTGCAAAACATTCCATAGGAATGTAAGGGCAAAGAGATGAGCAAAAGTAACTATGAATCTCTTAGAGGCAGAGATGCAGAAATTGCAAAGGGAAATAATGATATGAGAGAAACACTGCACAAATACTTCAGTCTTTATCTTTTTCTCATTAAGTCCGAGTTGCAAGAAGATTTTTGGAAAGCTTCTCACCAGCCAGACATGGGTTCTCCTGCTGTATCTTACCAAACTTGCTGCATTAATTCCTACCCTATCTGTACTGGATCCATCATGGTTGATGCTGGCCCCATCTTGCTATTCGCTGTTCAGGGAACAATGCGCCATTCAGCAACTATGCATGACATTTAAGCATCTCCACCTCTCCAGGCTCGCAAATACTAGTGCAGCTTACAATACAAGTCTGTGCTTCAAGAACAGCCTGCCAGTATATTGGAGAGGTGTCTTGGTAGTGAGTGGTTGGCAGGTACCCAGTGTTCACATCCCTGGTTGAGGTATGTGCGTGTCTGGTGCAATGGATCTTGGTGCGCTTGGTGAGCAGTTTGGCCTGAGGCACTGTGGACATCATTTAGAATATGTATTGTCCTGAATCTACCAAATAATCACTCTGGTTTCTGCAATGAGTTTCCTCAATCTCTAACTTGTTTGGCAGGTTAGGTAAGATGGGAGGCAGACTATTGATGAAGTGAGTTGTGTTGCCAAAAAGGGATTTAACGAGTAACAATCCCCCTTTAATTGGCAGTTCACCACTGCCCCATGAGAAATTCACAATTTCCACTTGTGAAAAACGTTAAAGAAGGAACAAGATGTTCCTGACATTGAGCTGGGCCTCATGGGAATTCTTGTCAAATACTGTCACACATCTAGGTATTGCCCACATCACTCAGACCCCTATAAGATTCTGTCCCTTGTATCTACCTTCACGACAGAAGACACAAACAATACTCTAGAAGAAATGAGAAATGGCACAGAATTTCATCTTTGAGATAGGAACTCTAAGTTGGTCCATTTTCTAAGATGTGAAGGTACCATTTGACTGGCAGTGCCTGCCTGCATCGTTTTCAAAGTGAGTTAGTGGAGACTGACTGAAGCTGGGCCATCACCTCCTGAAGTGGGCCCAAGGTGGAAACAGAGGCCTTAGGAAGCTGAGGCTGGGAGGTTAGATGCCTTGCTCCAATCTGCTGGGACATGAACCCAGCTCTATAAATGATTGTTAGGCATCCTAGCCTTCACCCCTGAACCCCTCCTTGTAACTCTACTTGAAAAGCATTATCGTTAAACCCTTTATGCAGTCTCTTTGTAGTCTCCCCTCAATTTATAATCCCACCTAACTTTGTATCATTAGCAAATGTGAATGCATGATACTGAAGTGCCTGATATATGTTACTGATATAGAACATAGGAAGAAGGGCATGCCCGAAACGTCGATTCTCCTGTTCCCTGGATGCTGCCTGACCTGCTGCGCTTTTCCAGCAACACATTTTCAGCTCTGATATAGAACATAAACAATCCAAGGACTGATCTTGAAATGAGCTGTTTATACAACAGTCAATCAAAATAAGGTTCACAGTCCCTTTGACAGGTTTACTAATGATATCTGCTGAGCTGTTACCTCAATAACACATGGTTTGGTAAGACCTTGGGCTGAAATCCCTCAGCCGATGGGAGTGGGCAGTGGTGAGTCAGTTGGGAAAATATGGACATGATTGGAAAAATGAGATTCTCGACATTAATGAAGAAGAAAATCTGATTTTGTACCCAAGGTTTGAGCACCGAGACGGAAAGCTCATTTGTGAACATCAAAAGGCCCATTTACATGCGTTCACTTCTTAGTTACACCTATTCATGGCTCATTTACATGCAGTTTTCCATTCTTCTATGTGGGAAAGAGGAACCAGATGGTGCCGATTCCTGATATAAAAGTCAGAGTGTATACCTGGTGGCTCCAACTTGCTACTTGTTAATCCCGGTCTCCACCTTGCCCAACATTTACAAACATCTCAGGAATGCTCACTGGGTAGGGACCACCTACATCCTTATCAAAGGAGGTTGGCATTGGACATGTGCCAACTTCAACACATCCTCATGGCATTTCACTGACTCACTTAGAATAAAGCTGTGACATACCGACGCCTTGTATTTTCATACCACTGCCTGGCCAGTTACGTGCAGGGATTAGCACCTACCAAAAGGAAAGAAACAGTAAAACTCGCAAATGGCACACTCTGGTCAGACTTGAATTATATACCTCAGAACAGTGTTCCAATACAACCAGCATTTTCATTTCCAAGTACAACTGTTTTTCACACATTTTTGAACTAATGGATTAGAGTATCTTGGGGATTTTAGCTTGTTCTCTGAGCATCCACTCACTTTACTCACAGCATCACTGCCTTGTCTTGCCTTTTCGCACTGTGCCACATATTTCAGAACTTACAGGTTCACTGTACTTCTGCCGTGCAAAGCCTTAGAGTGCAGACACAGAGCCTGGCAGCTTTTCAAAACAAAAATTACCCTGACCTTCTGGTCACCTGCCATTTCAATGCATCAGCCTAGTTCCTGGCCAACAAAGCTCAGAATAAGCTGGAAGAACAACACCTCATTTTCCACTTTCCACTGCAGCCTTCAAGGGTCAATATTGAGTTCAATAATTTTAAGGCTTGAGCACCTTCTGCCATCTCCTTATCCCAAGCCCCTACACACCAAACCATGTCATCACATTGACTGCTACCAATAACCCAATGCAACCCATTGTCAGCAACTAATGGTCACCATTAGAGGTTATTCATTCTCCTGGCTTGACCCTAACCTATTCCTTTGTCTGCCGAACTGCTATTCTTTCTATCCAGGCTTCATCTTCACCTATCATTTACTGTTAACCCCTTCCCTCACACCTTCTCTAGCATATGTACCAACCTCTTCCCACTTACAATCAGTTCTGAGCATGGGTCACTGGACCCAAAACATTTCTCACCACAGATGCTGCTAGACCTGCTGAGGTTTTCCAACTATTTCTGATTTTTAAATTTGATTCCCTACAGTGCGGAAACAGGCCCTTCGGCCCAACCAGTCCACACTGACTCATCTCCCTCTGACTAATGCACCTAACACTATGGGCACTTTAGTATGGCCAATTCACCTGACTTGCACATCTTTGGACTGTGGGAGGAAACCCTCACAGACAAGGGGAGAACGTGCAGACTCCACACAGACAGTCACTGGACGCTGGAATCGAACCTGGGACCCTGGTGCTGTGAGGCAGCAGTGCTAACCACTGAGCCACCATGCTGCCCTAATTTTGTTTCTGATTTCCAGCATCCACAGTTATTTGTTTTATTTTCATAAATTCTTATTTCATGGTATCTTTAAAATCACAACCTACATCGACAGGAATGCCAAAAAAGGTCTTCAACTGCCTTTCTTTAAGGCTAGAAATTGCAATTAGAGTCATAGAGTTTAATCAGTCCTTGCCAAACAAAATTCCAAACTAAACCAGTCCCACCTGCCTGCTCTTGCCCCATATCCTCCAAACCTTTCCTATTTGTGTACTTAGCTAAGTGTCTTTTAATGAATACTATCCTTCAATTGGTTAATATGCTGCCAGGCATATTTATCTGCTGTAATTTAAAAGAGGCATTAAAGAAGGAAATTAAAATTGTTTTTAAACTAGAGAGGAGCAACTTAATACTTGT
>NC_057712.1:73094093-73158789 GCF_004010195.1 Chiloscyllium plagiosum
AAAGGAAGATAAAAGGAGCCATACATGTGTCATATTCTTATCAAGGACTCAACAACGCAGAGCTTCACAGTCAAGGGAATACTCTGGCTAACACTTACCTTAACCTAATCCAGCTAATCAAAAGCTTAAATGAACTAAAAAAAATTCTATTTATAGTCTATAAATATTGTAGAAAATAACAATGCTATCAGAATGTGAGTGAAGTGCAGGAGGGACTGTGATATGTGAGGATGTCAATAATACAATGAAAAATAAAATCAGATTCCCTCTGAGTGCATGGACTAAGGTTGTATTTTCAGAAATTGGCTCAGATAATTTGCTTACTTCAAGTTTCACAAACCTCAATCTAATACGTGGTCAGCTCTAGTTATCATTGGTTAAGGGATAAAATTGGTCAAAATGCCTAGAGAGCTCCCCGGCACATTTTTTGAGTAGTATTGTGAGATTTTCTATATCTATCTGGAAAGACAGATAGAAATTTTGGTTTAAAATTTAATCTGAAATACAGCACTTCTGGCAGTGCATTGGTTGAGAACTATTTTGTTAATATATCTAAAAGGCAACAATGACAAGTCATCGAGGTCTTAATGTCAGATAGGGAAATTTAGAACTATGAGCACAGTTTCAAAATAAAGGGTCTCCCATTTAAAATGGACAGCAGGAGGAATTTCTCATCTCAGAAGGTCTTTAATATTTGGAACTCCCTACCCCAGAAAGCAGAGGAGGTTTGGTCTCTGAATGTATTGGAGGATTATGTGAACAGATTGATGTATCTAATTTCCAAAAGGCATTCGACAAAGTGCTGCACAAAAGGCTGCTGCATAAGATAAAGATGTATAGCATTACAGGCGATGTATTAGCATGGATCGAGGATTGGTTAACTAAGACGAAGCAAAGCGTGGAAATAAATGAGTGCTTTTCTGCTTGGCAATCAGCAACCAGTGGTGTGCCTCAGGATCAGTTATTCACAATTTATCTAGGTGATTTGGAGTTGGGGACCACATGTAGTGTGTCAAAGTTTGCCGATGACACTAAGATGAATGGTAGAGAAAAGTGATCAGAGGACTGTGAAAGTTTGCAAAGGGACATAGTTTAAGTTAGTCAGCAAAAGTCTTGCAGTACAATGTTAATAAATGTGAAGTCATCCATTTCGGTCGGAATAACTGTAAAAGGGACTATTACCTGAATGATTTGAAATTGCAGCACATTGCTGTGCAGTGGGACCTGGGTGTCTTTGTAAATGAATCACAGAAGGTTGATCTGCAGGTACAACAAGTAATTAAGAAGGTAATGGAATTTTGTCCTTCGTTGCTAAAGGGATTGAGTGTAAATGCAGAGAGGTTAAGTTGCAGCTCTATAGGATGCTGCAAAGTCCACACCTGGAGTACTATATGCAACTTTGATCTCCTTAATTGACAAAGGATGTTTGGCACTAGAGGGAATGCAGAGGAGGTTCAGTAAATTGATTCTGGATTTGAGGGGGTTGGCTTATGAGGAGAGACTGAGTTGACTGGGATTATATTCTTTGGAATTTAGAAGAATAAGGGGTAAATTTATAGAAATATAAAATCATGAAGGGAATAGATAGGATAGAAGTAAAGAGGATGTTTCCACTGGTGGGTGGAACTAGGATTAGAGAAAGCAGATTTAGAACTGAATTGAGAAGAAGCTTCTTTGCCCAGAGGGTTGTGAATCTGTGGAATTCCCTCCCCAATGAAGTAGTTGACACTTCCTCATTAAATGTTTTTAAAGCTAAAATAGATAATTCTTTGAACAGTAACAGAATTAAGAGTTATGGTGAGATGGTGGGTATGTAGAGCTGAGGCCACAAAAACATCAGCCGTGATCTTATTGAATGACAGAGCAGGCTTGAAGGTCCAGATGGCCTACTCCTGCTCCTAATTCTCACATATGGGAGTCGAGGTTAATGGAGGTCAGGTGGAAATGTAGGGATTTATGAAGATGTGATTGAATGATGGACCAATTTCAAAGGATCAAGGGGTCTATCTTGTTCCAATGTCCTACATTATTATATTATAATGGTGTGTTAAAAAACTCCTAATGCCCAGCAATCTTAAGAACAGCTCGAAATATGATGCCTGATCTTGCAACTGCCATCATAACAGATCTGACCAAAGGTAATCCTATTATAGATTGCCCACTTACCTGTCAGTAACTTTCACGGTAGTTTTCCACATTTGGCCTGTCCGTGATGTGACAATCATAGGGCACTGACCAGAAATGAACTCAGAGCAGGGTTTAAGATGGAAGCCAAGATGCAGCCCCTTTTTATGGCACTAGCTGCTTTATTCCAATAAGAAACATGTTTAAAAGTCACAAAGCTCTTTTTGCAGCAAGTTGGAGAGGGATCAGAGTGGTTGGTGGGTGTTGACGAAGCAGGATGCCAGGTGGATAAGTGGGATGTGTGGCAGCTGGGTGAGATAGTAAGATAGAAGGTGGGTGAGGTAGTTGGGCAGCAGCTGGAAGATAGGTAAGGTGATAGGTAGGTAAGGCGGTGGGGAACCAGGTGGGTGAAGGGGTAGTATGCTGGGATATGGTTTCAGGCAAGAGGGTGAGGGATTATGGTGGCAGGTTTGTGAGAAGTAGGCTGCCAGGTGTGAAAGAGTGGAGGGGGGGGGATGGTTAGTTGATTAATGAAATGATGGAGGTGAAATGTAAGCGAGAAGGGTATCAGAAGGTGGGGAATGCTCGGGTGACACAGGGAATGGGGATATGTTGTCCACAGAATCCCACGGTCAAGGGAGGACTAGGCGGATTGGGTGGGTCACTGAGTGCTGGTGTGGTTCAGGTATTCAGGTTGGGGAGGTCAGCCTACCAGCTGGGTCACTATGACAGTCAGGAGGGCATCCAAGTTGGCTGGGTGAGGATGCTGTTGGCTGGGTTGAGTGTGCAGTGGTGAAAGGACGTGGGTGTGTGTCTGTCTGTCTGTGTCTGTGTCAGTGTGTGACATTAGGGTCAATTTTACGGTCAATAATAAGATGTAGAACTTAATTTATTTCCATCTAAAGATCAAACTCAAAAGTAAAGTGACCAACTTTCCATCTTTGCAAACACACCACAAACACTGTGATATGGTATTCTTTGTTTTTTTATAATTATGAAAAATCTGTTGTGTTTTATTTCTCTTTAGATTTGATCCTTACATGTTTCTCCATGTCCAAGCTATGATATATACCATCGAACAGATAAACAATTCAACTTTTTTACCTGGTATAAAACTGGGATATGAAATTTATGACAGTTGCTCCGAGGTTATCACTGCAATACAAGCGACCCAAAGATTTCTTTCCAAATTTAACTCCTCGGACAGTAGGATTGAACTTCATTGTAATTACACCAACTACAATCCAAATGTAAAAGCAGTTGTTGGAGGCTATTACTCAGAAATATCAATTGTAGTTGCAAGGCTGTTGAATCTTTACCTTATTCCACAGGTATGTATGTTTTTTTATTCTCTAAAATGTATCATTGTTCTTCGGTTCAACTGTTTTCAGTGTTTTTGGTTGTGGCCATTGGTGGCTAGACCAGTATTTATGCCCAGCAGTTCTCTAGTTGGTCTTGGTAAGGTGATGGTGGATGTTCTTCTCGAAGCACTGCAGATCATGAAGTTCAAACGGTAGGTTTGGAAGTCCGGAAACATAACCATGGCACATTAAAGGAAGGTGATATTTAAGTAATTGAGACGGTTTGTTGGAATGAACCTTGGAGTTGATGGTTTTTGCCTGAGCTTGTTAGCTTCATCCTTTTAGCTAGTGCGTTGGCCTTTTAGGTTTGGAAGATGATTGCATAAGAAAATCTAGACTAGCTGCTGCAATGTATTCTATAGTTAATCGATACTGCAGCTACAATATCTTGATGCTGAAATGGGTGAGTTTTTGCTTCAATAATTAGAATGTCAATCAAAAGGATTTCTTTGTTTTGAATGGCATTAGAGGAGAAAGTGAGGACTGCAGATGCTGGAGATCAGAGCTGAAAATGTGTTGCTGGAAAAACGCAGCTGGTCAGGCAACATCCAAGGAGCAGGAGATTCGATGTTTCAAGCATGAGCCCTTCTTCAGGAAGGGCTTCTTTCCTGAAGAAGGGCTCATGCCCGAAACGTCAATTCTCCTGCTCCTTGGATGCTGCCTGACCTGCTGCGCTTTTGAATGGCATTAAGCTCACTTGGGGTAAGGTGATGGCCTAGTGGTATTATCATGAGACAATTAATCAGGAGACCCAGGTAATGTTCTGGGACTCTGGGATGAAATTTCACCATGGCAGATGATGGAATTTGTATTGAATAAAAATCTGGAATATAAGTCAAATGATGTTGACGATGAAACAATTGCCAATTGTCAGAAAAAAATCCATCTGGTTCACTAATGTCCTTCCGGAAAGGAAACTGCTATCCTTACCTAGTCTGGTCCACCTGTGACTCCAGACCACAGCAATGTGGTTGACTCTCAACTACTCTATGGGCAACTAGGGATGGACACTGAATGTTGGCTTAGCTAATGATGCCCACAGCCTATGAATTAATTAAATAAAGCTACTTGAGTGTTGTTGAAATGGAGAGTATTTCACTATAATTCTGGTTTATTAAATCCTTTGGGGAATTTTGAAGTAACTCACTTGCCACAAAGTATTTAACTTCTGACCTGTTCCAGCATCCATAGCATTTATCTAACCAGCTTAGTTCAGTATCTTATCAGGATGTCAGTGGTGATGATTTGTTGATGGTAATGCATTAAATGTCGAGGGAAGATGATTATGTTCTATTTTGGTGGAGCTAATCATTACCTGATACTTGTGTGGCGCAAATATCATCTGGTACTTACTGGGCCACAATTGGATATTATCCAGGTCCTGTAGCATGCAGTCAGTCACTTCTTTATTATCTAAGGAATTGTGATTGGAACTGAACTGTATAGTCCTCATTGATGAAATTGTTTAACACAGTTTTATAGAATGTTGCTGTGAGAAAATTCCACTGTGATGCCCAGTAACTGAGTTGATTGGACTGCAAAGTCTACAATCAGTCTCATTTTATGCATGATGGCAATCCAAGATGGAGAATGGAAAAAAAGTAAATTGTGGCTGTAAGACCTGCTTGTTTTTTGAGGTCTATTAGGTGTTGGAGCTGATTTCCTCAAATTCCAGGAGCAGTAATTTCTGTTTTATAAGCTGTTGCATTGTTTTGGAAATTTGGGGGGGAAAGATCAAAACAACAGCACTTTAAAAGGAGGAAGGGAGGCAAATGCAAAGACCACATGGTCAGTGAGAGACAGAGAGAAAAAAACCTACACTGCTGCCTGACACAGCCGTGAATCTGCAGTTACTGCCTTTGCTGGTTGAGTTCAAGTATTTCTGGACATTAGAGTACATCTGAGAAAAATTAATATACAGCAATAATCAGAGCTGACCTTGGAGGAACAGCATTGAGTAGATAAGGACATAGTTTTAAAGTGTAACCTTACTGCTGTTTTTTTTTGTAAATCTACAATAGTAAGTAGAGTGGCTTCTTTTTGATTGTGTGTTTTACTGAGATTAAAATTAAAAATTTTAAAACATAGGTACTAAGTCCCAACGCATCATCCTTAAATACTTTCACCACCTCTGATTAAACTCCACCACCAAAAACATCTTCCCCTCCCCACACTCTCTCCACCTTCCACAAAGACCATTCCCTTCACCAATCCTTGATTAGCCCCACCGACCAACACCCCCATGATCAGCCAAGTTTCTGGTACCAAGAATGGCTAACGAGGGGTACGCCAGGTTTCAAGTGATCGATTGTGATAGGGGACACTTTAGTGGCACAGACAGATATTTCTGTGGCCGACAGCGAGAAATCAAAATGGTGTGTTGCCTCCCTGGTGCCAGGATCAAGGATATCTCAGACAAAGTGCAGAATATTCTCAAAGGGGAGTGGGACCAGCAGGACACATTGGAGCTAACGACATAGGAAGGAAAAGGATGACATTCTGAAGGGAGAATATAAGAAGTTATGCAGAAATTTAAAAAGGATGTCCGCATGGGTGATAATATCCGGATTACTCCCAGTGCTATGAGATAGTGAGGGTGGAAATAGAAGGATAGAGCAGATGAATGCATGGCTGAGGAGCTGGTGCAGGTGAGAAGGGTTCATATTTTTGGATCATTGGAATCTCTTCTGGGGTAGAAGTGACCTGTATAAGAAGAATAGATTGCACCTGAATTAGCAGACGAGTAATATACTGGCAGGGAGATTTGCTAGAGCTGCTCAGGAGGATTTAAATGAGCAAGTTGGTGGTGGTGGTGGTGGTGGTCGTGATGGTGGGAGGGAGGGGAGGGGTGTGGGAGGTTGATGGGACTGAGAGAGGTAGTGAGCAAGTCAAACAGTTTGGGCAGGCAGAAAGAAAGCAGAGAATGATGTAGGGCTGATACATTAAACAGCATTTATTACAATGCAAGAGGGCAAATAGGGAAGGCAGATGAACTCAGGGCATGGTGAGGAACATGGGACTGGGGCATCATAGCAATTCTTGATTCCTGAAGAAGGGCTTATGCCCGAAGCGTCGATTTCCCTGTCCCTGGATGCTGCCTGGCCTGCTGCGCTTTTCCAGCAACACATTTCCGGCTCTGGTCTCCAGGATCTGCAGACCTCACTTTCTCATCATAGCAATTAGCAATTACCATTCTTGGTACCAGAAACTTGGCTGATCATGGGGGTGGTGGTCGGTGGCTAATCAAGGATTGGCGAAGGGAACGGTCCTTGCGAAAGGTGGAGAGGGGCGGGGAGGGGAAGATGTATTTGGTGGTGGGGTTTAGTCAGAGTTGATGAAAGTATTTAAGGATGATGGCTCAGGGATGGAAAGGAATGGCAGCTTAATGTTCCAGGATACAAATGCTATAGGAATGACAGAAAGGGAGACAAGAGAGGAGGAAGAGTGGCATTTTTGATAAGGGATAACATACCGGCTGTACTAAGGGAGGGTATTCCTGGGAATATGTTCAGGGAAGTTATTTGTGTGGAACTGAGAAATAAGAAAGGGATGATCACCTTATTGGGATTGTCCTATTGACCCCCCAGTAGTCAGTGGGAAATTGAGAAACAAATTTATTAGGAGATTTCAGTTATCTTTAAGAATAATAGGGTGGTAATGGTAGAGGATTTTAACTTTCCAAACATGGACTGGGACTGCCATAGTGTTAAGGGCTTAGATGGAGAGGAACTTGTTATGTCTATTCAAGAAGGTTTTCTGTTGCAGTATTTGGATGTACCACTAGAGAAGGTACAAAACTTGATCTATTCTTGGGAAATAAGGCAGGGCAGATGACTGAGGTGTCAGTGGGGGAGCACTTTGGGGCCAGTGACCATAATTCTATTAGTTTTAAAATAGTGATGAAAGAGAATAGACAGGTTCTAAATTGGAGGAAGGCAAATTTTGACGGTATTAGGCAAGAAGTTTCAAAAGACGATTGGGGTCAGATGTTTGCAGTTAAAGGGATGGCTTGAAAATGGGAAGCCTTCAAAAATGAGATAATGAGTGCAGACACAGTATGATCCTGCTAGAGTGCAATGTAAGGCTGGTAGGTGTAGGGATGACAAGAAAAATATCCATATTACAGAAGAGGAGGTGCTGGATGTTTTAAAATGCTTTTTGGTGGATAAATCCCCAGGGCCTGATCAGTTGTACCCTAGAACTCTGTGGGAAGCTAGGGAAGTGATTGCTGGGCCCCTTGCTGAGATAGTTGCATCATTGATAGTCACAGGTGAAGTGCCGGTAGACTGGCGGTTGGTTAATGTGGTGCCACTGTTTAAGAAGGGTGGTAAGGACAAACCAGGGAGCTGCAGACCAGTGAGCCTGACATCGGTGGTGGGCAAGTTGTTGGAGGGAATCCTGAGGGACAGGATTTACATGTCATTGGAAAGGCAAAGACTTATTAAGGATAGTCAAAATGGCTTAGTGCGTGGTAAATCATGTCTCACTAACTTAGTTGATTAATAAAGAGGATTGATGAAGGCAGATCAGTAGATTTGATCTATAGAGACTTCAGTAAGGTGTTTGACAAGGTTCTTCATGGTGGACTGGTTAGCAAGGGTAGATCACATGGAATACAGGGAGAACTAGCCACTTGGATACAGAACTGGCTCAAAGGTAGAAGACAGAGTATGTGGTGACGGGTTTCTTTTCAGCCTGGAAGCCTGTGATCAGTGGTGTGTCACATGGATCAGTGCTGGGTCCACTATTTTTCATCATTTATATAAATGATTTGGATGTGAACACAGGAGGTATAGTTAGTAAGTTTGCAGATGACACCAAAGTTGGAGGTATAGTGGACAGCAAGGTACAGCAATACCTTGATCAGGTGGGCCAAGAAGTGGCAGATGGAGTTTAATTTAGATAAATGTGAGGTGCTACGTTTTGGAAAGGCATATCAGGGCAGGACTGCAGGACTTATATGCTTAATGGTAAGGTCCTGTGGAGTGTTGCTGAACAGAGAGACATTGGAGTGCAGGTGCATTGTTCCTTGAAAGTGGAATCCCAGCTAGTTAGGATAGTGAAGAAGGCATTTGGTATGCTTGCCGTTTTTAGTCAGTGCGTTCAGTATAAGAGTTGGGAGGTCATGTTGTGGCTGTACAGGACATTGGTTAGGCCACTTTTGGAATATTGTGTTCAATTCTGGTCTCCCTCCTTTAGGAAGGATGTTGTGAAACTCGCAAGGGTTCAGAAAAGATTTACAATGACATTGCCAGGGTTGGAAGGTTTGAGCTGATAAGGAGAGACTGAATAGGCAGGGGCTGTTTTCCCTGGAGTGGCAGAGGCTGAGAGGTGATAACCTCCAGGGATGCTTTAATGGGAGAGTCCAGAACTAGAGGGCATAGGTTTAGGGTGACAGGGACCAAAGGTTCAGCTTTTTCATGTAGAGAGTTGTGTGTATGGAATGAGCTGCCAGAGAAAGTAGCACAATTGCAGCATTTAAAAGACATCTGGATGGGTACATGAAGGGTTTAGAGGGATATGGGCCAAGTACTGGCAAGTGGGACTAGATTAATTTAGGGTATCTGGTTCATATGGATGAATTTGACCAAAGGGTCTGTTTCCATGCTGTACATCTCTATGACTCTGTGACATAAACTGCTGAAGTCATTCTCCAGATTTCCTTGACTTCAGTTTGTTATGGGTTTCAATGTAGTACAAATCACTAAGCAAGTTCAGCTTCTTTGTTGATGTTGAGGCTCTAGATGTACTGCAGCCTTAGGCCAAGTGGTTCTGACACAATAAATTTGCAGCAGGACGTGGTCGGTGAACATATGTTACTTGATTGCTTTACTAATGTTTGAAAGTTGGATCAGGAATTGTCATGTATGCCACAACTTTGAAACAGTATTCACCATGAGTTGATGAAAAAAATTTAAAAAAAATTAAATTCAAACATAAAAACTTACAAAGTCTATGCTGCAATATTAATTCAAATGTGATTATGTGGAGTGTTAGGCTGTGATGGACAAAATCGGAAGTCACATGATACCAAATCCTGACCTCATCTGATGAAGGAGTAGTCATTCAAATGTAACCCAAATGAAAACTCTTCTTAGTTTTCAGATAATGATGGCACAACTCAGGGTTCAAACAAAGAAAAGCTTAAATATGATCATCAATGTAGCTGAAGTACATACATTTTAGGATAATAGCAGTGACACAGCAATATAGTTTCAGTGTCACTGAGGGAGGAAACTGCAAAATCAGACAAGGATTCCATCCTCAAGGATTGCAGCATCAGAATATAATTGTAGGTGTGTATGTGTACAAGATGCTGTTTCAAGAGACGTCCAGAAGCAAAAGTAGGTATCCATAAAGCAGTTAGAATGGGAGTTTCCTAATTGTTTTCTGTGTTGAGGGGGATAAGCATGTTCAGTGATGATGAACAAGCTGCTCCTGACCAACAAGATAACTCACTGGATTGCCTGTGAGTCAGCTCAATAACAGCAAGTCAGGCAGCATCCGAGGAGCAGGAGAATCGATGTTTTGGGCAAGACCCCTTCATCAGGAATAAGGCTTGTGAGCCGAGGGAGTGGAGCTGGGGCAAAGGTAGCTGAGAGTGCAATAGGTGTATGGAGGTGGGGGTAATGGTGATAGGTTGGAATGAAGGGTGGAGAGGATAGGTGGGAAGGAAGCTGGACAGGTAGGACAGGTCATGAGGGTGGTGCTGAGTTGGAAGGTTGGAACTCACCCATATATTGATATGTGAAATTTGACTGCTCATATTCACCAATAAGAAATGGCTTATTATATTAATAGTGATGTAAAGTTTCAGCTAGTCTGATTAATTGGAGAATGCACACAACAACAATGAATGTCCACTGATTTCTACTCTGGCATACTTTTTGTGGAGAATTTTATTCATGGGCCTCTAGAAAGAACTGTTTCTTTACAATACAATAAAATATTTTCCAATCTGTTGTTCTTGCATTTTTTTTAGTGCAGGCCATCATGGTCTACCAGCTATAGTCATTATTACAGCGGTTTACAGAATAAATTTTTAGGTATGAAAATCATCTCTTGCTCTACAATTTGAAAGAGCATTCTTAGAATCTTAAAGAATGAGGAAAGTTTGAGGTTATGGCCAATCCATAACATGAGTTTTCTATGCAAGTGGAAAGTTGAAATTTTACAGCAGAGTGACATTACGGTGCTTCTAGTAATCTGTGCTGACTGAGTAGAACGGAGTTAGTATTGCATTATCAGACATTTGGCTGTGAGCTCAATGCTACTAAAACTAGAAGGAATCTGCACAAACTTAATTAATAATTGTAAAAGGAAGCACAAGTTTTATCTCACGCTTTTAATATTCAATTAAAAATATTTGCTTGAAATGATATATGTCGACATTTAAATGTATTATTCTGACAATACAAAATGATTCTGTTTTGAAATATTGCTTTGTTCTTTGAACTCTTGACAGATTAGTTATGGATCAATAGCAGAAACACTCAGTGACAAGACAAAGTTTGCATCATTTTTACGGACAGTTCCAAATGACAATCATCAAACTAATGGCATAGCTCAACTTATGGAACACCTCAATTGGAAACGGGTCGCAGCCATTGCTTCTGACGATGCATATGGACGGGCTGGATTGAAGAGTTTTACCTCACATGCAGCAAGGCTCAATATATGTGTTAAATTTCAAAAATTTATTCCAATTTTTAAGGATGAATACCAAAATGCTAAAATTAATGAGACAGCTGAAAGTATTATGAAGTCAACTGTACAAGTTATAATCGCATTTGTAAGATCATCAGAAATCATCAAACTGTTCACCACATTGACTCAACGGAATATAAGTAAAATTTGGATTGCCAGTAATGTCTGGTCCACTTCTAGGGAGGTTGCCAGTATTAATGACATTGAAAAGATTGGAATTATTTTGGGCTTTACTTTCAAAGGTGGAACAATTCCAAATTTTAAAAATTACTTAAAGAAGTTAAAGTTTTACCCATCTGATGCTAACCAGATTATTAAAGAGTACATAAACTTTATAAATAGAAGGGATGCAAAGAAACCAATTGGGAAAAATACAATCTCACAAGGAAATAAATCTCAGAAGTATTACAAAATTGTTGAAATGTTTAAAGAACCCAGTATCTATGGTGTATACTCAGCCATCAAGGCAATAGCTTATGCTCTTCAGAAAATGTTTAATTGTACTCAAGGAAATTGCAACCAAAATTTTAATTTCCCACCATGGCAGGTAAATATATGTCAAGGTTCTTTCTATAATATATAGGCATACTTTATGCATACTATATACACAACTTTAACTGCAAACTTCCTACTGATTCACTAGCCGTCATCATTCTACAAGCAGATTACTCCAACTCTTTCTTAACTGGTATTCAGCCCCGTTACTACCTTCAACTCTTCCAGAATGTTACAGCCTTTTTCCATTCCAAAAAGGCTCTGTCCTCACTTTTATATCAATCCATCACTGGTAAAGAAGCTCGAATGCATGTACCAACAGGTTCAATAACAGTTTCTTCTCTGCTGTTACTCTCCAACTTCAAATGATGTCAATCTTACTGATGTTGATCTTGCTTTGTACATCATCTGTGCAGCTGTAACCTTGTATGCCTTGCATTGTCTAAGCACCCTATGATCTGCATGTCCTTGTTTGCTATGATCTGCCTGTACTACTCATAAAACAATGCTTTTTACTGAACTCAGGTACATGTGACTACAATAAATCAATGAATCAATCAGTTCTACCCCAGTAATCTACTCCATGTCCATGCACCATATAAACACTTCAGACATCTGTCGCTGTTCTACTCTGTACACCCTCCCTGTCAAATTTATCTTTCAGAAACTACTATTAGTGTCTCTTTGCACTTTCAAAACTTTTAACAGAACTTGATTCTTTGGGGATAATATTAACTTTCATCACTCTGCAAGAAACAGACAAGAGAAAATCAATCACCTATTTTTCAACTGACTATTTTTCTTTGTCACCTGATTTGCATCCACAGAAGGCTCACTATTACTTGCTTTTATCGCCAGCTGATAAAAATAATAATTCTTCCTTTTCTTGGCTTTTCATCCCTAACCTTGTCTGTTTTCTTACTCAGTGTAACTCACCCTCCCTGAAAGATCCAACTTAGCCCAGGAGCAGATATCACTGAGCTATGTGAACACTAATGTCAGCATCATATTGGGGATGCAATGTGAGTGATGTTCTTTAGCAGATTAGAAAATATACTTACGCCACAACAAAGTAAAATTTATTTGCACTTACCTATTCACTAAGCTTCTAATTACTGATCTATTACTATGTATAAGTATTATTTGAATGAGGAAAGACTGCAAAAAAAAGCACAGCACAGCAGGATTTAAGCATCTGAGTGCATGAAACACCAACGCTAGCATCCAATTTGGGCAGGTATTAGGGAAAGCAAATAGAATGTTGGCTCTTATTTCAAAGGGATAAACATTGCAATGTCTTGTTAAACTTGATCAGCCAATGGCTAGCATACTGGGCCACTTATCTAAGAAAAGATACACTGCCATTGGAAGAAGTCCAGAGAAAGTACGTTCGGTTGATCCTGAGTATGGAAAGATTTCCTTAGGAAGAGAGATGTGTGGTTTGGGTGTGTGTTCTTTGGATGTTTAGGAGAATGGAAGAAAACATTATTAAAATGTAGAAATTTCCTAGGGGGCTTGATGGAGTAGACACAGAAAGGTTGTTTTCCCTTGTGAGACAGTGTAGGAGTGGATGACATGATTCCAGCATAAGAAGTTTCCCATAAAAGACAGAATGAGAAGGAAAGTGTTTTTCTTAGAGGGTGGCGAATCTGTGGAAGTCTTTACTGCAAAGGGCTGTGTCTCTGAGTATATTCAAGACTGAGAGAAACAGAATTTTAATCAGTGAAGTGATTCAAGGGTTATGGGGTAAACATGTTTAGAGTTAAGAATTATCAGTTCAGCAATTATCTAATTGAATGACAGCAGAGTCGGTAGCTTGAATGGTTTACTTCTTCTCGTATAACTTATTGTCTTATGGTCTAATCTGCTCACCTATGGAACAGATGAATTCCTTCAAATGTTTCGCAGGGAGCCTACTCATTTCCAGAGTTAACTGAGATGTATACTTGAATGCAAAACATAGTTGTGCTTTTCCTTTGCAAGTAATGGCAGGATAATCATCTGAAGTTTGTTGTTTTGTACCTGAAATGGTAAATCAAGAAAGGAAAATAAAACTGCACCAAATTAATGAGAACAAAGGACTCATGATGATGGAAATCTGAAACTGAAAGAGAAATTGCTGGAGAAACTCAGCAAGTCTGGCAGCATCTGCGGACAGAAAGCAGAATTTATGCTTTGATACTAATGACCCTTCTTCAGAATGTTTTGAAGCAGGCTCATTGGACCCGAAATGTTAATTCTGCTTTCTCTCTGCAAATGCTGCCAGACCTGCTGAATTTCTCCAGCAATTTCTATTTTTGTTTCAACCAAATCAAATCCTTGTCAATTATAAACTCTCACCTTAATCCAGAACAGTCCCAATTCCTTCAGTCACAATACCAATGTTGTAAAGACTCTCTCTCTCTCTCTCTCTCTCTCTACCCAAGCCTCATTCTTTCCTGAGACTGTTACTTTATTTGTGGAATGCTAAGGTGTACATCAGTATTCCTTTTTTGTATTTTCAACACATGAACTTCTAATAATTGAAGAATGTTCTATTTTCAGTTGCTAAATGAATTAAAGAATGTTAACTTTAAGACAGACGACGGACAATTTGAATTTGACAGTTCAGGAGATTTCTCAAATGGATATAACATAATCAAATGGAAGATGGAAAGCGGTTCAATACAGTTTGTCAATGTTGGTACCTACAATGTGATGAAGCAAATGATTAATTTCTCCAGGGACTTAGAAGAGGTGAGCTTTTCCAAACAATTTAGAATGGATATGGTGGTCTTATGTTCTACTTTTTATCTCTACCTTTTACAAAAACAAAATCTAATATAAATTTGTGTAGACTTTACAGGTTAGATTTTACAGCAAGTGCAATAAATTATTTATTTCTAAATGCACATGAGATTAAGATACAAGCTGATATATCATAAACAAACTTTTAAAAAATAAAGTAAAATTATGCAGAAATTTATGCAAACATAAAATTAATTTTTCAGAACCAGTGAAGGTTTTGAGTATTAGTTGTAAGCTTGTCATACTGTGTCAAGCCTAGTTACTCCCAATTCAACCAGCTGCAATTTTTTCAAAAGAGTTGCATCCAGATGAATTGGAAACAAAGGTAAATTCTTACCAGTGCAGTGATTTCTACTTGGTTGCAGTCACTGGGGACTTCAACAACGCACTATGTACGGAATGTCAGATATAATGACAACTTCTGAATGTATTGCCAGATTACCTGAAAAGTGGCAAGCATAGTCAGATTATCAATCCATTCTATCTTTTAATATGAAGAAAGAAGTCGGCATTTCTGACAGGATGCTTATACTTGGTCAGTGGAAATCAAACCAGACCTCCATTTCAAATAAACAAAGTAGAAGCAGAAGTAGGCTGTTTGATTCTTCGAGACAATTCCACCATTTAATATGATCATGGCTGATCTTCTATCTCACTGTCCTATTCCTACTGTGGCCCTATGCCCCCAATGTCTTTAACATCTAAAATTGTATCAATTTTTCTTGAATATGCCTGCGATTAGTCAAATTAAGTGTATGAAAGAGAAATCTTGCTTAGCCAATCTCATAAAGACTGATTAGTGCCCAAGCCTCGACAACCTTCTGTCGTAGCAAAGTCCACAGGTTGACCACCCTCTGAGGGAAAACTGTTTCCTCCACACAGTCTGAAATGTCCATCCTCAGTCTCCTCCATTGCCACAGTGAATCAGACTGCAAATTGAAGAAACAACACCTCATCTTCCACCTGGGCAGTCTATAGCCCGGAAGACTCAACATTGAGTTCTTCAATTTCAAATAATCTTCCCACCCAGCCCCAATTCCTTTTCCAGACCCACCTCTTCCCTTCCATCCCACCTACCAACTCTTCGTTCCAGCTACTAACAGGATTCATTCCTCCCATCAACCAACCAGGTTGTACCCATCTCCTGTGTTTTACGATCACTACTCACCATTCTGCCCCTCTTACTCACTCAAAGCCCTCCTCCTATCTCTTTATCTGCAGCTCCCCCTACTCCCACGTCCACTCCTGAAGAAAAGTTATATCCAAAACGTCAACTTCTCCATCTCCTGATGCTGCCAGGCTTCCAGCCTGCTGCTTGTCTACTCTGTTTTTCACACCAAAATGTATAACTTAATCATGGATATATTTATTCTGCCATTGTATGCCAGTCACTGAATTTGTCTAACTTATCCAGAACTCTCTTTGCAAACCCTTCACAATTCTCAAACCCGTTGAAGCTTGTGTCATCAGCAAACTCGGACATATTACATTTGGTTTCCTCATCCTGAACAGCTAGGCTTCAAGCATTGATCCCTGTGGTGCACCACTATCAGCCTGAGCAAGACAAATTTATTATCACTCTGTTTCCAAACAGTTCTCAATCCCTGCCAATATATTACCCTCAATCCCATGTGATTTAGTTTTGCTCACTTGCCTCTTATCAAAAGCCTTCTTAAAATCCAAATAGATCACATCCACCCATTCATCCTTTCCTATTTTATCAGATACATCCTTAAAAACTCCAACAGATTACATAACAATTTTTTTCATAAACCTACACTGACTTTTTCTAATCCCATTATTGTTTTCCAGGTGTTCTAGTATTATGTTTTTATATGGCTTCAGCATTTTCCCACTACTGATGTTTGGTGTTAACATCAGTAATGTCTGTAATTCTACTATTTTCTCTCCCTCCTTTCTTTTAAATACTGGGATTACATTTGCCACCCTCCAATATCCAGAGTCTACAGACTTTTGGAAGATAACCATCAATTCATCCAATATTTCCAGGGTCACTTCCTTTTGTACTCTGAGACGCAGAGAATCAGACCCTAAGGATTTGTCAGCCTTTAATCCCATTAATTTCCCTAATACCATTTCATTCCTAAATCATGTCCTCCTTCACAGTGCACCCATGGTTCGCAAACATTTCTGAAGAGGTTATTTGTATCCTCTTTTGTGAAAGCAGAATCAAAATATATATTCCATTCTTCTGCCATTGGATCCACTTCATAACGTCCACCATTTCTGACTGTAACGGACCTACATTTGTCTTCACTAATTTTTTTTATCATCATGAATTTATAGAAGCTTTTAAAATGAGTTTTTCTGTACCTTTTGGTATTCTCTCATACTCTATTTAGCCCCTCTTGATCAATTTTTGTTTTGTCCTGTCTTATTAAAATCTAAATTGCTCCCAGTCCTCAGTCTTGCAGCTTTTTGCTGGTAATTTTTATTTGTCTCCTCTTTGGATCCAATACCATCCCGAATTTCTTTTGTAAGTTATGAATGAACCACTTTTTCTGTTTTATTTTTGTGCTGGATAAGAATGCATAATTGTTGTAACTATTTCTTACATATTCCTGCCAACACTTTTAGTAAGGTTCACCAACCCATCATTGCCACCTTGCACCATATATCCTCGCAGTTTCCTTGATATAGATTCAGGGTGCTAGTTTCAGATTTAACTTCTTCACTCCCCATCTTAATAAGTAATTCTATCATTTAATGGTCACTCATCCTGATCAAAGTAGTAGTTTCCACATTCTATGATCTCTACACAACGGCTTTGACAGCTCCTGTGAATATGTAAATGAGAGGTCAGAGTGCCAAGTGGACTATTTAAATAAGTGATGGACTGCTTAGGACAGGTTGGTGCAGTCAAGGAATATTGGATCTGATGGGGAATTTGGAGGAGCTATGGGTCCTGAGGTGGAGACGGGTGCTTCCAAGGTTACCAATGGGGTCAGGGTTGTTTTCCGAGTAGCCGGATATCTGACAATGATGGTGGTGGCTTTTGTCAGTGTTGGGTCTCTGAATGGGAAGACGTTGGGTGTTAGCGAAAGAGTGTGTGTGAGGTTTCCATGGACATTGGAGGTGATGCCAGGTTCTTGGGGGCAAGGAGTTGTCAGCTCGAGTGATGGGGTCTGTCAGATTCTGGGTGGAGTGCGAGGTGTGGTGTTGGGAGAAGGGGGTCTTGAGTCCTGGAACAAGCGATGCTGTCGGATCAGGATGTAAAGGATCTGAGGAGTCAGAGTGTAAGTTTGCCACATTGGGGTGCAGTTGAATATTCACTCAGGAGTTAGACTGGATTTTTCTGCATAACCAATAATTTAACTCCAGCAGGACCCTTTGAATTCTCTGATTTAAATTGATGCTTTCAGAGGGAAAATGGTGTGAGGGAATTGACATGGCAATGCTAAAAATTTCACAGGAAATTCCTGGGGAGTCTCCTATGTCAATAATTCCACAGCATCCTGATGCACATTTCCATTCAATGCTGAAGAAACAGATATTGGCAATTGGAAAATCCCAGTCTATACGTTTAACTGTCCTGTGGAGACTCATAGTCATAGAGTCATAGAGATGTACAGCATGGAAACAGACCCTTCGGTCCAACCCGTCCATGCCGACCAGATATCCCAACCCAATCTAGTCCCAGCTGCCAGCACCCGACTCCAGACAATACTTTCAGTTTCAGAGGATTAATAAGACAAATACTGAAAATGCAATTGTTATTACCAGTACAAAATCCCAGGCACCTTTGCTCAAGATCAAAAGTTGACTCACTTGCCTTGAATTGTTGACTCGATATTGTTTGGTCTGCCTCTTGCTACACACTGAGTTAAACTTGTTTCACACAGCGTCTGAATGACTGCAAAACTTTTACATTTTATTTTCCAGACAGTGATTTATTTGCCAATATTATAGTTGAGACTAAGACTTGCTTATCCACTGCATTACTGCACATCCCATTAAACTTGAGCCAAAGCCCTTTCTTATTTTGTTTCCCATTATTTTTGCCTTTTGTTTACTTTTAGGCTGGTGGTCATGTGGGTTTGAGTTAACAACTTAAATGAACACGCTGTCAATAAGATCTTCAGTCACTCATCTGTTTTTATATTATTTTTGTCATAGGTTCAAATCTCTAATTGTCCACAAACCTGTAGACCTGGACATAAGAAGACTGTGTCAACGAAAAGGTTCTGTTGTTTTGAATGTAATCCATGCCCAGCAGGATTTTACTCTGACAACAATAGTAGGTATCAAGTGAGAGATGGTATGGAGAAACTTCAGTGAAACTCATTGCATATATAGCAATATGTACAACAGTAAGATTATACTTCAAATCTTTAAAGTTATTTTGAATACTCTGTACCTGGTATTCATTGCAATGCTGCAGTCCAATCACAGTGAACAAATAATTGTAAGATAGATATTTGGATAAGAGCAAAACTGAAATAGTTAGATTGTAATGTGAACCCCAAAGGAAAAGTTCATGTTTAAAGTCATTATTGACACTCATTACTTTTACAGGACATGAACTTGAATCCCCTCCCCTCACTTGGTCAGTGAGCCAATGGCTTAAGCAGGAAAATTAGCATCTAGCAGTAGAATTGGGATGTGCACTCCACTTAAAGAATGATTTGGAGATGCCAGTGTTGGACTGGGGTGCACAAAGTTAAAAATTACACAACACCAGGTTATGATCCAACAGGTTTAATTGGAAGCACGAGCTTTCAGAGCGCCGCTCCTTCATCAGGTGATTGTTCAAACTTAAAGATGTTTGTTAGGGAACTCCAAAATGCATTGAATTCATTTTTTTATTGCTTCTGGAAAATAATAGGGTGAGGTTTGCAATCAGTAAGTGAGATCTTTCTTCAAAGAAGTCTGAAAGTTATAGACATAGCAGCCAGCTGAAAGCTATAGCCTGTCACTGAGTCAGGATAACTCATGAGCCCTCTAAAACTCTTGGCTCAGTTCTGGGATATCCCACTCTATTCCAGGAGTTTCCAATTTTTGGCTGTGCCTTTTAATGCATTGTGGAAAGAGTCATAGCTGTTTTTCCACATGTTTCAAAGTGTTGGGCCACGTTTTCAAAGGATGTTAGAGGTTTTACCTGTCACAAAGTTCTCAAACTACAGATCGTAAGTTCAAAAGGGCCTCCTCAGATTCCCCTTCTCCATGTCAACATATGCTTCCCCTCCTGATGCCCCGTCCCAATGGTGCATCATGATCTAGTGCCGCTTCATTGTCTATTAAACACTATACAAAAAACCATTTAGTGGCAGATGGTTGCGTAACAAAAAAACTTTTAAAAAAATGTATCAATAACTTCTCATGATTTTTTTTGAAAAAGCTCCTTTCTACCACAGGACCATAGAAGTTTCAGAAATGCAGATCTTTCAAAATGTTATTGTCTGATACAATGAAGCACTTAACAACAGTGAACAAACATTTGGAAATTAATAGCAATCAAGCTATATCGGCAATCTAATGGCTGTCTGGGCCTTCCACTATGAATACATAATAAATTGTGGCACTTCTGGTGTAGTGGTAGTGATCCTATCTCTGGGCCTGTGGACCTGGTTCAAGTCCCACCTGCTCCAGAAGTATGTAATAATGTATCTGAACTGGTTGATTAAATATATCTATAATGAGCTGTGTGGCACTATCACCATGGAGCAGATGCTAAATGGAACAGCATCTCAAAACTGCGCATCCATGAGATGCTGTGGGCCATCAGCAGCCAAATTGTACTCCAACACAATCTGCAACCTCATGACCTGGCATATCTACCACTTAAAGTCAAGACAGGAAGTCAACTGTAGGTCACTGGAGAGTTCAGGCAGGCATGCCAAAATCATCAGGCATGCCTGACAATGAGGTCAATCTTGTGAAGCTATGCAAGCAGAATACTTGCATGCAACAGAAACCTAGCAAGTGACAGGCAGATCTAAGTTATTCCACAACCAACAGCTCGAAGCTCGATAGATCTGCCATATCCCATCATTAATGAAAAATAATTTGTTGAATGAGGAGGGTCTATGAATATCCCATCTTCAGTAATGGAGGACTCCTGTACATCAGAAACATTTGCAGCACTCTTCTACCAGAAGTGCTGAATGGATGTGTTGAGTCAGCCTCTCTCCGAGGTTCCAGCATCACAGATGCTAGCCAGTTACCAATCTAATTCACTCCACACAACATCAAGAAATGGTTAGAGGCACTGAATACTGCAAACGCTATGGCCGCTGAAAATATTCCAGTAATAGTACTGAATTCAGGTGCTTCAAAACTTGCTGTATCCCTAAAATGTCCCAGTACAGTTACAGCACTGACATCTACCCGACAATGTCGAAGATTGCACAAATATGTTCTATACAGAAAAAAGCAGAACAAATCTAACATGGCAAATTAATGCCCCATCAGTCTAATCTCAGTGATTATAAGGTGATGGAAGGTGTCATCAACAGTGCTATTAAGCAGCACCTGCTCAGAAATAACTTCCTCAGAGATACCCAGGTTGGGTTCTGCCAGGGCCACTCAGCTCCTGACCTCATTATAGCCTTGGTTTGAGCTTGGACAAAAGGGTTGAATTCCAGACATGAGGTGAAAGTAACTCCTCTTGATATCAAGATAACACTTCACTGTGTGTGGTATTAAGAAGCTCTTGTAAAGTTGGAATCAATGGGAATCAGGTGGAAAACTCACTGCTGCCTGGAGTTGTATAAAGCATATAGCCAGATGGTTGTGGTTGGTGGAGGTCAGTCATCTCATCTCCAGGACATCTCTGCAGGAGTTCCTCAGGGTGGTGTTCTAGGCTCAATTATCTTCAGCTGCTTTATCAATGACTTTCCCTCTATCATAAGGTCAGAAGTAGGGATTGCACAATGTTCAGCATCATTTGCAATTCCTGGGAAGGTTGAAGACGCAGGAAACCTTGCAACCTTTAAAAATGTATGTAGATGAGCACTCAAAATGTCATAACATTCAAGGCTCTGGGCCAAGTGCTGGAAAGTAGGTTTAGTGTAGGTCAGAACAGACTCATTGGGGTGAAAGGCCTCTCGTTTACTATATGACACTATGATCTATGACTCTTCAGATATGAAAGTAATCCTTCTCCAAATACAGCAGGATCTGAACAATATCCATGTTTGAGTTCAAATGTGGAAAATAAGATTAGTGCTAAAACAGTGCAAAACGATGACCATTTGCAACAAGAGGTAATCTAATTATCATCCCTTGACATTCAATGATGTTACTATCACTGAATACCAAACCATCAACATTCTGGGCTGATCATTGACCAGAAACTCGACTGTGCTAGTCACTTAAATGCAATGGCTGCAAGAACGATTCAGAGGCTAGAGATCATGCAGCAACTAATGGATACCCCAAAGCCTGTTCGCCAGCTACAATGCATAAGTCAGGAGTGTGATACGATACCCCCCACCTGCGTGAATATTTAGATTCTTCATATGTTTAGCGATATCATAAAATAATTTTGTGACTTTTCTTTTTGCTTCCTGTGCAAAAGCCTCACCTGTCAGAGGTGCATTTCAGAGATTTTTGTGTGGGTTTAAGCTCTGAAGATGCACTTCCTGTAAGGTTTCACACTGCGAACACAAATTCATAAAACTACACCCATTGTGTCAAAATATTAGTTTCAAAATTTCACTTTGCTCCTTTATGCTATTGTGTAACACTCTTTTCCCCTGCAGATTCCAATGATTGCATTGAGTGCTCAGAAGACTACTGGTCTAAGGAAGGAAGTACAAAATGCCAACATAAATCTGTCGAGTTTCTACAGTGGAAGCAAGCTCTTTCTGTGGTGTTAATAATATTTATCATTTTAGCAGTACTCATAATATGTGTAATACTCATATTATTCACAAAATATTGGCGTACCCCAGCTGTGAAAGCTGCAGGGGGTTGGATGTGTTACATCATGCTGTTTTCACTAGTGCTCGGTTTAATCAGTGTTGTTTTCTTCCTCGGAAAGCCATTTGATTATACTTGTAAAATACGACAACCACTTTTTGGTATCAGCTTTACACTTTGTGTTTCCTGCATTTTGGTGAAATCTTTTCGAATCATCCTCGCTTTTACTTTTAATCCAAATACTCATAAAAAATTGAAGTATCTTTATAAACCAGTGCCTGTTATAATTGTCACCACTGGAATTCAAGTGGTCATTTGCTCAATGTGGTTATCTTTGAAAGCTCCAAAGCCTGTACGAAATAGGAATCTCCCCCAAATGATTTTGTTGTTATGTGACGAAGGTTCCTACGTCGCATTTGTCGCAATGTTAGGATACATTGCTTTTCTTGCATTTGTCTGTTTTATTCTTGCTTTTAAGGGAAGAAAGGCACCAGAAATGTTTAATGAGGCAAAGTTTATCACATTCAGCATGCTTGTTTATTTAATTGTGTGGATTTCATTTGGTGCTACATATGTTAATGTGGGAGCTAACAACAAATATTACCCAGTAATTGAAGCAATTGCGATTTTAGCATCAATCTATAGCATTTTATGTTGCCATTTCATTCCAACCTGTTATGTAGTTTACTTCAAGAAAGAAAGTAATGTTGAGTCAAATTATTTGACACATGCGAGGGAGCATTTCAAACAGAAAGGACAGTTTGTGTGTCCAGTTACCAACATAAAAAGATACTCAGGTCAGCCTGTCTCCTTGAGTCAAGTGATGGCAGATCCTGAATTTGAATGTCAAGTTAATCAGCAATTTAATGAGACAAACCAGAACAAAAATTGCCAGAATCAAACACTTGAAACAACCTGCCTGAGAAAGAGACATAAAAGCGTGTGAATATTTCATGTTTTAAGAATGAAATAAAGAAGAAAAGTGGTTTTATTCTTTATTTCAGTCACTTTGATATTAATATCAATGCTGAACGAACTTTTCACAAGGAAAGTTTCAAGGAATTGCTACTTATCACTATACAAAATCATCAAATAAGTACATGTGAATGAAATTCATGCGATATTTCCAATGCAGCGTTAACCCAGTTATTTGAACTGGTCTAAAATAACTCTGTTACAGTCTAAGCCAAAAAACAAAAAAAGCTCTATTAAACCCATTGACCATTTGCACGCTCGTATTGTGCAGAACTTGAAAAACATAGATTTTTCCAAAGGAATTAAGTGACTTTGTAGTATGTTACCCCTGATTTGAACTTGGGACATGATTGAGTCAGGTGGAATCACTATATGGCCAGTTAGGAGGCAGGAGATTTTGCACGGTTAAATACAGTTTGAACTGAAATAACTACGTTATTAAAAGGTGCTGGACTGAGTCAGCCCATTCTGGCATAAAGAAACCTTTGTCTCCTGTACTGATTTGCATCTGAATTTGAAATTTTACATGAGACCTCACCCAGAATTAGCAAACCTAAGGAAGAAACTGAACTTCAGTTTGCCGGATAAACTGTTATTGAGAGCTGAAGAGGAAGATCTTGTATTGTGACTAGGAACAGCTGGAGAAAGTGCTGTCTCAGACTCTACGGAAGAAAGTGTGCTCAGTAACAGAACTGGTTAAACACAAACAGCAGAACAGGGGGTACTTAAAGGATGACTGAAATATACATTACTGCTGTGAATAAAAGACATCAATTAAACATCCATGGTTTCAGCTTAATATCCTCAATCTCATTGATAGACTAAGGACATCAAGTTGTCTATTTCTTTCAACATTCCTTTGTCTAGGACAGTGTTCCTTTTTAACTTTGTACCTGCGCATGTATGCTTGACATTGCATTTCCATTACATTTCATTCCAGGGTTTACAGATAATAAAAATGATTCTTTCTTTCACGCAAAAGGACATTTTGGTTGGCTCCTTATTGTTTCTGGTGTGGTAGCTAACTCCAGAACAGCTACAAATCTGGCACCTCCCTGACAGGCTAGTCCTGTCTACAGAAAGAAGCAGAAATCTAATCTGGTCAATTAACAACCCATCAGTCTCTTCTTGACCACCAGCAAAGCAATTGTAGGTGTCCTGAAATTTATGAACCAGTGCTTATTCACCCAACAGAATGGTTCACTAATGATCAACTTGGATTGTTCTTGGACCACTCAGTTCTAGACCTTATTGCAGCTTACGTGCAAACATAGATGAAAGAGTTTTTTTCTAAAGGTGAAATTCTATGAAGCTTGCATCACATATAGACAGGGTGGTTTAAAATTGTTTCTGTACTTCTCTTCATTGTTCTGTCCTTTAGTATAGGACGTGGGAAGATTTTATAAAATCTTGACGGGTATAGATAGGGTTAATGATAGATGTCTTTTCCCTAGGATGGGGGATTTCAAGACAAGGAGGCATATTTTTAAGGTGAGAAGGTCGAGATTTGAAAAAGACATGATAGGTAGAATTGTTACACAGAGGGGGCTGGTTTGAGTGTGGAATTAACATCCTGAGGAGTTGGTGGATGTAAGTACAGTTACAACATTTAAAAGGCACATAGATAAGTACATGGATAAGAAAGATTTGGAGGGATATGTATCATGAGCAGGCAGGTGGGATTAGTTTAATTTGGGATTACGTTTGGCATGGGCTGGTTAGGCCAACGGATCTGTTTTGGTGCTGTATGACTCTATGACTATGACTGTATGAAAAATGCAGTTGCGAGATAAGAGAGACCAGTTTTTGAGTTCACAGCATCATTAATCCAAGAAGTCCTGCTAAAAATGATCAGGTTGAAAACGATACTTAGCACAAATGTCAATGATTGTGCTTATTCTTGTTAAGAGTCCAATCATCTCAGCCCCACAAAGTTGTTGCAAGGAGGAGTCCTTTGGAGCAGTGCTCTAGGTTCAAATATAGTCAACTTCTTTCTCAATGACCTTCCCTCCATCACAGGATCAGAGCTGGAGCGTTCAGTTCCAGTTCATGCCAGTAATAAAACACTATGTTGTACAGTTATTCTTTCAAAGTTTAATTTTTTTAAACTAAACTTTGTAGGTGCAAAGCCCATTTTTAAATTATATCTACCTCTAAGTTGATCATATGAGAAATTATCATTTCATATGAGTTTATGCGAAACAATACTCACTTCCCTTTGGTAGGTGAGTCTAGTTTTAACTTCATCCAGCTTCTTTTCAATGATATTTACCAGAAGTATGCAGGCAAGGTGGGACTTGACACTGTGTTTGCTGGGTAAGTGGCTGCTTCTGGTCAGGCCTGGGAGTTGGTGTGAATAGTCTGCTGTTCCAAAAGGTATGTGGGTGCATCTAGTGGGGTCCTGGGCACTGGACTTGGCCTCAGGACTTGTTCTCAGTCTGGTTGGGCCACAATGTTGGGTCTCCATGAGGTCAGTTAGAGCCATGGAGTAAGATCGCCAATTGACATCCAAGTCAGGCTTTAGAGAAGCCGGCAAATGGCTTGTCACCTTTTGTTGTTGTCATGGTCATGATTCCAACGTCAGCATTCTGGTTCTGTCAGATCATGCAGTCAGGTGCTGTGGGAGGTCCTGGTCTCAGTCCGTTCAGATCAATTTGGGTCGGGGATTGTTTCTGGAGGTTGAAAGATTACCAGACCTACAAGTGGAGTTACGAGAACATTGTTAGTAATTCTGACAGACTTACAATTGAGATTTAAGAGTGTAGAAAAATTATAAAAGATGTGAGAGGATAATCTGCTGGAGAAAGCTGCAAAGAGTTGCCGCACTCTGGCGCCATCTTGATTTTTGGTCAATGGTAACCCCCTGGATATTGAGAGTACAGTAATCTTCACTGAATGGGTAGTTTCTCCCCTATCATGATTATGGTTTGAGTTGAATTCAGGACATAGGATCACAATGTGGCCAAGTTAATATATTTATACATTTTTATAAGAATGAGAGAATTGTTTATTTCAGCAGCAGAGGTGAAATGATGTTGTTTGTTATATCTGTCCTTAAAATTGCCTGAAAAATGGTCACCATAAGGAAGGGAGAATACAATAAATGAACTTAGATACATTACATGAAGTAAAGGATTAATATCATTTGCATTTTTGGGAAGGTTTGATGCTGAATAATTTGCAAAAGAACTGCAGTATTTCCATTTCAAATGTGAAATAGGGAAGCAAAAATACACACATATTCTTACTAAGGTTTTTACTTTGAGGTTGGCTGAAAGTTAGTCCAAATTTTAGTTGCATGGAAAGGGAAAAATAATTCATTCTGGATTCCAGTAAAAGATAAAGAAATCATAATTTTCAGGCAAGAATATAACTTTAGATGTGTACCTACTGAGACTTGGATAAGTTAATTTCAGAAAGTAATCGGCAGAATTTTGAGGTAGCGATAATAGTAACTCACTGTTATTTATGTTGAACCAAACAGTTACACCTAGTGATGGTGATCAACAATTAAACATGGACATCAGAAAGTTTCTTTTTGGGATGTCCCATGATCCCAGGGCTGTGTGACAATGCTGTTTTAACTCTGGCTCAGCATTGGGATATATCAGTCAGCATGGCATTGCTGTACCTACCATATATATACAGACTAAAATTATCATTTGGCGCTTGCTGGTTCTGTCAGTGCTCTTCAAAAGGTGCGTTAGTTTCTTTTTAAAAAGCTAATGGAGCATATCTATGCCCTGCAGTCCTGCCATATACAGTCTTGAATAATGGTAGATGGAAATGTGTTGCTGGAAAAGCGCAGCAGGTCAGGCAGCATCTAGGGAACAGGAGAATCGACGTTTCGGGCATTAGCCCTTCTTCCCGAAACGTCGATTCTCCTGTTCCCTAGATGCTGCCTGATCTGCTGCGCTTTTCCAGCAACACATTTCCATCTCTGATCTGCAGCATCTGCAGACCTCACTTTCTCCTTGAATAATGGTAGGCAATTAAATTAACAGGAAAAGGATGCTCCAGGATTTTCCCCTTCACCAATGGCATGGGAGCCCAACACATCAGTGTGAAAGGTAAAATTGAAGAATTTTCAACTATCTCCAACCTGGAGTGCCAAGTGTGTTATCAATTCCAGATTCTTCCTGAGGTCTTCACCACCACAGATGTCAGTTTTCAGGAATTTCAATTTGGTCCCAGGTGATAGCAAGCAACTGACAAAGATACTGGATGCTGCAAAGGCTATGGGTTCTGAAAACATTCTGGCAACAGTATTGAAGACATGTGCTCCACAACTGTCTGTGCCCTTCGGTCAAAACCAGGGGTAAAAGAGCTGAGCTCCGGAGGTACGATGAAAGCGACAGTCCTTGACATCAATGGAATAATTGATGGAATATCAAGGATCTAAAGCAAAACTGGAGTCTGTGGGAATCAGGGAGAAAGCTCTCCAGTTGTTGCAGTTACTTGGAACACAAAGGAAGATGGTTGTGGTTGTTGGAGATCAATGATCTTAGGGTATCTCTGCAGAAGGTACTCAGGATGTTGTCCTAGGAAAAGACATCTTCAGCTGTCTCACCAAGGACAATCCTGTAACCATGAGGTCAGAAATGAGGATGTTGCTGACATTTGCACAATGTTCAGAACCATTCAGATACTGAATGGGTTCATGTCCACATTAAGCAAAACCTGGGCGACATTCAAGCTTGAGCTGATAAGTGGCAAATACCATTTACGCCCTTCAGGTGTCAGGCAATGAGCATCTAGATTAGACTCCCTACAGTATGGAAACGGGCCCTTCAGCCCAACAAGTTGACACCAACCCTCTGAAGAGTAACCAACCAGACCCATTCCCCTATCCTATATTTATGACTGACTTGGCATTTAGCATAGCCAATTCACCTGACCTGCACATCTTTGGATTGTGGGAGGAAACTGGAGCACCCGGCGGAAACCCACGCACTTACGGGGAGAATGTGCAAACTCCACACAGTCAGTCACCTGAGAGAATCGAAACTGGGTCCCTGCTAAGCACTGAGCTACCATGCCCTAACAAGAGAAAAAATCTCCCTTTGACATTCAATGCCATTATTATCTCTGAATTCCCCACTATGAACATCCTGGCATTTGCCTTTTATTCTGGAATGAAGGACGTTTGAAACAATGTTACTTCTTTGTTCATTGGAGTTTGCAGGAATGAGAAATGATCTTACTGAAACTTATAAGATCGTAAGAAGACTGGATAGATGGATATTAAGAGGATGATTCCTCTTGTGGGGTCAGCTGAAATTCGAGGATGGAGTTTAAGAATAAGAGGCTTCTCATTTAACACAGAGGTGAAGAAGTTTTGTTTTTCTGTCAGAGGGTATTGATGTTTAGAATACCCTTTTTCACAAGTAGTGGAGTCTGAGTCTGTAAATCATAGAATCCCTATTCCAGGAATGTACAATGCAGAATCCCTACAGCATGGAAGCAAGCCACTTGGCCCATTAAAACCCACCTACCCTCTGAAGAGCATCTCTCCCAGATTTACCTCCCTACCCTTTTCTTGTAAGCCTGTATTTACCATGGCTAAGCTACCTAGTCTGCACATCACTGGAAACTATGGGCTATAATGATGTAATGAGTTCAAGATGTCGGTGTCCAATCTCATCAAACATGCAGCATTGCTGAGTGATTTTCTAGACTGTGGACATAGCACTGTCCCAGGTGGCAGCGGGGCAGTGCAGTGTCCACAGTCTAGAAAATCACTCAGCAAAGCTGCATGATTGATGAAGATTGGTATTGTGGCCTTCTGCACCAGTCCTGGGGTTGAAGGTGGCACTCCTCTGCACCCACTCCTACCACCAGCATCTCCATGTCCCTGGGCAGAAATGTTTCCATGTCTGTCATTTCCAGGACAAATAAAACACATCATGCAGCCAGCTCCAGACTGATAGTTTTTCACCAGATACACAACTGTCTTTTATATATCTCACCAGCACCAGGTATTCCAAAATGTCCTGGCAGGGGTGGGTACATCTGCCACAGCCTGTGGAACTTACAACTGCAAGTTGCCACTGGATGTGATGCATAGACAATGAGGTGAATTTGGGAAAATAGAGAAAGGAAACTCACTGGGCCTCATCGGAAGAATCCTTTCATGAAACCTGTCAAGATTATCGCACAACCAACTTCTAGTAAGATCAATCATTAACCTTACTGCATTGCATAATACAGTAAATCCTTTGGATTGTGAAATCACGAAATCATGAATTTGCCCATCCATACCAAAAAATAAGTAACAACAAAAATCAACGTTGGCAGGCTAAACTCATGTATCTGCAGTATTTTAGCAATTTAATTTATTTTTAAACTGCATTTAACAAGCTCCAAACACATGTACCTCATTATTCACAGGGATTCTAGGAACAGACCCCTCCTGGATACGGAGGACTGGCTGAATTATTCCTAAATGTCTGGCTGAGAAAAGACTTTGTTATTCAGAGATCCAGGTCCCCAAATATAGCTTCTGGCTGGCTGATACCCTGAACTTAACCTGGAATCTGCTGCAAATCATATGTAAGGGATCTTTGCTGGCCAGAGATGGAGAAATCCCTGGCATTGGGAGTTTGTGCTCTTGACAAGCAGTACAGACGTGTGACTTTTTGCACTATGGCATTATAGTGAGAATATACCAAAGTGACCATGGATTTTCAACTTTATTTATATACATAACTGACAGTAAGAAGAAAATGACAACTGAAAAATGCTGTGATAAAAATATGCCAGCACTTTTGATTGATTTGTTTTGTGGTACTTTGAGGATTTTAAATACAAATTTTGAATTTATTCATGGATTTGATAGATGATGTGTAAGATTTCTGTATATTTTCCATTTATTATTGCTTTTATTTTCGTGTTAATGTTTTCTGATTTCCAATTTAACTGACATTGGCCATTGTTTGAAAACTAACTTACTGATGTGTAAAGTTTGGGCATCGGGTCGTTTTTGAGGCATAATGGTCTCAGGATATGTGTATGTGACAAGCAACATACCAAATTCAGAATAGAAACACTTTGTCATATTGATAGTACATGTTACTTTTCTTGTCAAAAGTTGCAAATAGCAGCTCTCAGTCACACATTTTGGGATAAATTTAAACTTTCAGTCAATCAATCCAGTGTTACACATCCCACTACATTCCCCTGTCCATTGTTTTAAAGGTCTATGATGGGTGGTCTTTAACCTCAAGGTGATGAAAGTTAAAATCCACCCACAGTGTCTTATCATGTCAATTTCTCCTTTGAGTACTGTTTTGTGAAAGCTCATGTGAAGTGACAATTTCTCATACAATCAACTTAGAACTAGATATTATTTAAAAGATGGGCTTTGCACCTACAATGTTTAGTTTGATTCTTTAAAAAAAACAACTGCACAACATATCGTTTTATTATAGGCATAAACTGCTTCATTTTCTGATAATTGTGAATGGAACTGAACACAGCACAATTATCAAGACATCTGCAGCTCTGATCCCATGCTGGAGGGAAGGTCATTGAGAAAGCAGTTAACTATATTTGAAACTAGAGTACTGCTCCAAAGGTCTCCTCCTTACAAAAACTTTGTGAGGCTGAGATTGTTGGACTCTTAACAAGAATAAGCGCAACCTTCTACATTTGTGTTAGGTATGGTTCCAATACGTTTTCAACCTGATCATTTTTAGCAAGGCTTCTTGGAGACACACTGATAAATGATGCTGTGAACTCAAAATTGGTCCCTCTTATTTCACTCCTGCATGTTTTTCAGAGAGTCATAGCTATAGAGTTATAGAGCAGTGCAACAAACTCTTTTGCCCAACCAGTCCATGTCAAACATAATCTTAAACTAAACGAAGTCCCCTGCTGCTCCTGGCCCACATCCCTCCAAACCTTTCCTATTCAGGTATTTATTTAAATGTCTTTTAAATGTTGTAACTGTGCCCACAGGACCTACATGCCAAATGCGAAGCACCCATTATGTAACAAATTTTCCCCTGTCTTTCTTAAATCTCTCTCCTTTCAACAGAAAAATATGCCCTCTGGTCTTGAAACACCCATCCTAAGGTAAAGACACTTATCATTAACCCTATCCAAACCCTCAAGATTTTATAAACCTTTATAAGGGCACCTCTCAAACCACTACTATAATTCTGAATTGGAGTGAAAGTAACAGGGTAGTTGTGATGGGGTCTTTAACTTTCCAAATATTGAATGGAAATGTTATAGTTCAAGTACCTTAAATGGGTTGGTTTTTGTCTGATGTGTTCAGGAGGGTTTCCTGACACAGTATATAGATAGGAGAAAGTGAGGTCTGCAGATGCTGGAGATCAGAGCTGAAAATGTGTTGCTGGAAAAGCGCAGCAGGTCAGGCAGCATCCAGGGAACAGGAGAATCGACGTTTCGGGCATAAGCCTTTCTTCAGGAAGGGCTTATGCCCGAAACGTCGATTCTCCTGTTCCCTGGATGCTGCCTGACCTGCTGCGCTTTTCCAGCAACACATTTTCAGCACAGTATATAGATAGGCCAACAAGAGGTCAACCCACATTCGATTTGCTGCTCAGTAATGACCTTGACCAGATGTTAGATTTGGAGACAGGTGAGCACTTTGGTGATAGTGACCACAATTCATTTAAGTTTACTTTAGCGATGGAAAGGGTTCGATATATACCGCAGGGCAAGAGCTATGGCTGGGGGAAAGGCAATTATGATGCAATTAGGCAAGATTTAGGATGCATAGGAGGGGGAGAGAAATTGCAGGGGATGGGCACAATCGAAACGTAGAGCTTGTTCAAGGAACAACTACTAAGTGTCCTTGGTAAGTATGTATCTCTCAGGCAGGAAGGAAGTAGTCGAGCGAGGGAACTGTGGTTTACTAACCAAGTTGAATCTCTTGTCAAGAGGAAGAAGTGGGCTTATGTAAAGATGAGATATGAAGGCTGAGTTAGGCTGCTTGAGAGTTACAAGTTAGCCAGGAAGAACCTAAAGAGAGAGCTAAGATGAGCCAGGAGGCAACATGAGAAGTCTTTGGTGGATAGGATCAAGAAAAACCCTAAAGCTTGCTATAGGCATGTCAAGAATAAAAGAATGACTAGAGTAGCATTAGGGCCTGTCAGGACAGTAGTGGGAAGTTGTGCATGAAGTCCAAAGAGATAGGAGAGGTGCTAAATGAATATTTTTTGTCAGTATTCACACAGGAAAAAGGTAACATTGCCGAAGAGAATACTGAGATGCTGGCTATTAGACTAGATGGGATTGATGTTTATAAGGAGGAGATGTTAACAATTCTGGAAAGTGTGAAAACAGATAAGTCCCCTGGGCCATATGGGATTTATCCAAGAATTATCTGGGAAGCTAGAGAAGAGATTGCAGAGTTTTTGATCTTTATGTCATCATTGTCTACAGAAATAGTGCCAGAAGATTGGAGGATAGCGAATGTTGTTACCTTGTTCAAGAAGTAGAGTAGAGACAACCCTGGTAATTATAGACCAGTGAGCTTTACTTTGGTTGTGGGTAAAGTGTTGGAAAGGATTAAAAGAGTTAGGATTTATAATCATCCAGCAAGGAATAATTTGATTAGGGATAGTCAACATGGTTTTCATGTCTTGCTAATCTTATTGAGTTCTTTGAGAAGGTGACCAATCAGGTGGATGAGGGTAAAGAGGTTGATATGGGTGTATATGGATTTCAGTAAAGCATTTGATAAGGTTCCCCACAGTAGGCTATTGCAGAAAATATGGAGGCATGGGTTTGAGGGTGATTTAATGGTATGGGTCAGACATTGGTTAGCTGAAGGAAGACGGAGGGTGGTGGTTGATGGGAAATGTTCATCCTGGAGTTCAGTTACTAGTGGTGTACCGCAAGGATATGTTTTGGGGCCACTGCCGTTTGTCATTTTTGTCGTCTGAGGGTGTAGAAGGATGGATTAGTAAATTTGCAGCTGACCCTAAAGTTGGTGGAATTGTGGACAGTGCAGAAGGATGTTGCAGGCTACAAAGGGACATAGAAAAGCTGTAGAGCCAGAAAATGGAGTTTAATGTGGAAAAGTGTGAGGTGATTCACTTTGAAAGGTGTAACAGAGATACAGAATACTGGGCTAATAGTAAGATACTTGGTAGTGTGGATGAGCAGAAAGATCTCGGTGTCCATGTACATAGATCCCTGAAAGTTATGACCCAAGTTGATGAGATTGTTAAGAAGGCGTACAGCATGTTAGCTTTTATTGGTAGAGGGATTAGTTTCGGAGCCATGGGTCATGTTGCAGCTGTACAAAACTCTGGTGTGGCCACATTTGGAGTATTGTGTACAGTTCTGGTGGCCGCATTATAAGAAGACGTGGAAACTTTGGAATGTGTGCAGAGGAGATTTACCAAGATTTTGCCTGGTATGGAGGGAAGGTCTTATTAAGAAAGGCTGAGGGATTTGAGGCTATTTTCATTGGCGAGAAGAAGGTTAAGAAGTGACTTAGTAGAAACATACATGATGATCAGCAGATTAGATAGGGTGGATAGTGAGAGTCTTTTTCTGCAAATAGTGATGGCTAGCATGAGGATACATGGCTTTAAATTGAGGAGTGATAGATACAGGACAGATGTCAGAGGTAGGTTCTTTACTCAGAGAGTAGTAAGGGCATAGAATGCACTGCCTGCAACAGTAGTAGACTCACCAACATTAAGGGCATTAAATGGTCATTGTATAGACATATAGATGATAATGGAATAGTGTAGGTTTGATGGGCTTCAGATTGGTTTCACAGATCAGTGCAACATCGAGGGCCAAAGGGCCTGTACTGTGCTGTAATGTTCTATATGAACTTCACTCCAGTGAAAAACGTCCCAACCTATCTTTATAACTCAAACCTTCCATATCCATCAATATCCTGCTAAACCTCTTCAGAATCCTCTCTCGCTTAATAATATCCTTCCTATGACTGGGCGATCAGAACTGGGCACAGTATTCCAGAACCAATATCCTGTACAATGTCAATTTGACTTGCCAACTCCTGGACTCAAAGGACTGAGTAGTGAAGTCAACTGTAGGAACACCTTTTTAACCACCCTGTCTATATGTGATGAATCCTTCAAAGAATTCCATCTTTCGAAAAAGCCCCATCATCCATGTTTGTACATAAGCTGTAATAAGGTCTGGAACTCAGTGATCCTAGAACAATCCAAGTAGATCATTAGTGAACCATTCATAAATTGGTTCATAAATTTCAGGACACCTACAATTGCTTTGCTGGTGGTCAAGAAGAGACTGATGGGTTGGTAATTGGCCAGATTAGATTGCTTCTTCTTTCTGTAGACAGGACAAGCCTGTGCAATTCTCTAACTTGTCAGGGAGGTGCCAGATTTGTAGCTGTTCTGGAGTTAGCTACCACACCAGAAACAATAAGGAGCCAACCAAAATGTCCTTTTGCGTGAAAGAAAGAATCATTTTTATTATCTGTAAACCCTGGAACGAAATGTATTGAAAATGCAATGTCAAGCATACATGTGCAGGTACAAAGTTAAAAAGGAACACTGTCCTAGACAAAGGAATGTTGAAAGAAATAGACAACTTGATGTCCTTAGTCTATCAATGAGATTGAGGATATTAAGCTAAAACTGTGGTTGGTTAATTGATGTCTTTTATTCATAGCAGTAATGAATATTTCAGTCATCCTTTAAGTACCCCCTGTTCTGCTGTTTGTGTTTAACCAGTTCTGTTACTGAGCACACTTTCTTCCATAGAGTCTGAGACAGCACTTTCTCCAACTGTTCCTACTTGCATTCCAAGATCTTTCTCTTCTGCTCTGTTAAAAACAGTTTATCGGGCAAACTGAAGTTCAGTTTCTTCCTTAGGTTTGCTAATTCTGGGTGAGGTCTCATGTAAAATTTCAAAATCAGATGCAAATCAGTACAGGAGACAAAGGTTTCTTTATGTCAGAATGGACTGACTCAGTCTAGCACTTTTTAATAACGTAGTGATTTCGGTTCAAACTGTCTTTGTTTATTTCACACAAGTTTCACAACTTCATCGATTTCTGGTCAGGTGACTGCTGTGGCAACTTTAAGTCATTCCCTTTTTAAAATCATTTCAGTCCATGAAAGCCCCAAGGTTTAGAATCTGATGGGGTTCAAAAATCAGGATTCCATATTTAACCTCTATAGTAATAAAGATAAATGGATGGTCTGGGTGGCTGGGAGGTTGTCAGGGGTTGGATGCCAAATATGGAGGTGAGGGGGGATATGGAGGTGAGGGGGGTAGTAATGGGTTAGGTGTCGGGTGGCTATTGTGCTTTTCTTTCTTCATTTGTTCGAGGTTGGTATCACTGGCTGGTCAGCATTTATTGCCAATACAAGTTACGCTTTCGAAGATGGTGGTGAGCTGCCTTCTTGAAAGACTGCAGTCCAATGTTCTGGGTTGACCCACAATGCCCTCAGGGGGGAATTCCAGAATCATGATGGAAAAGGGTTAAATTTCCAAGAAAGGTAGTGAGCTGCTTGGAGGGGCTTTGCAAGGTGGTAGTGTGCCAACATATCTGCTGCCCTTCTCCTTCTAGATGGAAGTAGTTGTGGGTTGGAAAGGTTCTGTCTAAGGAACTTTGGTGAATTTCTGCAGTGTATCTTGTACATGGTACAAACTGCTGCCACTCAGGGTTGGTGGTGGATGAGTGGATGCTGTTTGTCCTGGATGGTGTCAAACTACTTTAGTATTGCAGCTGAACCCATCAAGGGAAGTGAGGCATATTCCATCACACTCCTGATGAGCTTTGTAGATGGTGGATAGGAGTTGGGGAGTCAGGAAGTAAATTATGCACTACAGTATTCCTATCGATGTGGCCTGGTGGTATTATCACTGGATTGTTAATCCACAGACCCAGCTAATGTTCTGGGTACTATTGTTCGAATCTCACCATGGCAGATGATAGAATTTGCATTCAATAGGTAAACATCTGGAATTGAGAATCTGATCATGACTATGAATTCATTCTCTATGGATTAACAGTCTAGTGACAATATCACACTCGATCACTAGGTCGACATTGAAATCCTCCATCCAGAGCATTTTCTACACCTTTAGCACCTTGAGTTGCTTCCTCAAAATCTTGTTCAAAATGGAAGAATCCTGATTCATCAGCACAGAGAGGGCAGTCATGTGGTGATCAGTTGGGGTTTTCTTGCCCATGTTTAACCTGAAGCCATGAGACTTGATGGGGGTCTGTTGTCAATGTTGAGAACTTCTGGACAACTCCGCCTGACTATGTACCATTTGCCATCACCTCTCCTGGCTCTGTCCTGCCCTTGAGATGATGATGGTTTTGTCTGGGACATTGCATGTAAGGTATGACTGTGTCAGGCTGTTACTTGAATTATCTGTGAGGTAGCTCTTCCAATTATGGTGTGAGCCCCTGTTAAATAAGAGGACTTTGCAGGGTCAGGAAGGCTGATCTTGAGGCCATCTTTTCTGCTGCCAGGTCGATGTCAGGTGGTCAGTCTGCTTCTATTTCTGGTGTTTGGACTGAAGAAATCTAATTTCATGACTGGGGAATCGTTATAAATGATTGGGGATCAGTAATATAGTATGACAGGAGTTAGCGCTGCTTTTAATCCCTCTAATGTTTACTGAATAATTATTAAAGGTTAGTCAGTCAGAAAAAAATGGATGCCTGACACTTACTCAGAATATTTCTGAGGATGCCAAACAAATGGGCAACAGCCTGACAGAAGTTTAAGCTTCTTAGGCAAATAATGCACAGCCTGTGCTTTGGGATTTATAAAGTTTTTTAATGTGTATCTATCATAAAATGCCCATTTTCTAACTGCCTGCAGATTACAGGATCTGGGCCATTAAAATTAAAATCCTGTCACTTATACATAATGTTAATACTGTGCCTGTTGTCCGCCTCTATGACCCATTGTTTTATCTTTAGTCTTCTCTGTAACCCTCACATCAACTCTTCCTTTTGTCCTTTATTTATTGAAATCTCTCTCTCTTGCCCTGTCTCCTTAATGCCTGTCAATCATCACAAGTTACAAATCAGAAGTGTGATGAAATATGTGCCTGGATGAATGCACTCAAGAAACTTAACACCATCCAAGATAAAGCAGCCCATTTGATTGTCCCCCATCATACAGTACCTTCAATGTTTGCTCCCTTCTGTTATTCATGTAGCTACTTATTACAAAACTGGCAGCCCCAGTGTTAATATCCCACACAGAAACGTGGTACAGTTAGCACCCATTCGCAAATTTAATCTTAGTTTGGACAAATTGTACACTGCCCCAAATCACCTAGAGAAACCAGGTAGCAAATAACATTGCAGATGGAAGGGGACTAGGAATTGATCATCTTGTTATAATTTTCTATGAGATAATATCAATAATTTTTTTCAAAATCCTGGGTTTCTCTCTCCTTGCACAGCACCGATCCTCCCTGGTCATGTGACAATAATTAATCAATCAATCCTTCCTCAGATGACCACTTTCTTAAGGTCAGGGACCATTCCTTCAAGCCACTGGCCTTGGTACTTAACCGTGCAAAATCTCCCTCCTACTAACTGGCCATGTAGTGATTCCACCTGACTCAATCATGTCCCAAGTTCAAATCAGGGGTAACATACTACAAAGTCACTTAATTCCTTTGGAAAAATCTATGTCTTTCAAGTTCTGCACAATACGAGCGTGCAAATGGTCAATGGGTTTAATAGAGTTTTTTTTTACTTAGACTGCAACAGATTTATTTTAGCCCAGTCAAATAACTGAATTAACGCTGCATTGGAAATATCACATGAATTTCATTCACATGTACTTATTTGATGATTTTGTATAGTGATAAGTAGCAATTCCTTGAAACTTCCCTTGTGAAAAGTTTGTTCAGCATTGATATTAATATCAAAGTGACTGAAATAAAGAATAAAACCACTTTTCTTCTTTATTTCATTCTTAAAACATGAAATATTCACACACTTTTATGTCTCTTTCTCAGGCAGGTTGTTTCAAGTGTTTGATTCTGGCAATTTTTGTTCTGGTTTGTCTCATTAAATTGCTGATTAACTTGACATTCAAATTCAGGATCTGCCATCACTTGAATCAAGGAGACAGGCTGACCTGAGTGTCTTTTTATGTTGGTAACTGGACACACAAACTGTCCTTTCTGTTTGAAATGCTCCCTCGCATGTGTCAAATAATTTGACTCAACATTACTTTCTTTCTTGAAGTAAACTACATAACAGGTTGGAATGAAATGGCAACATAAAATGCTATAGATTGATGCTAAAATCGCAATTGCTTCAATTACTGGGTAATATTTGTTGTTAGCTCCCACATTAACATATGTAGCACCAAATGAAATCCACACAATTAAATAAACAAGCATGCTGAATGTGATAAACTTTGCCTCATTAAACATTTCTGGTGCCTTTCTTCCCTTAAAAGCAAGAATAAAACAGACAAATGCAAGAAAAGCAATGTATCCTAACATTGCGACAAATGCGACGTAGGAACCTTCGTCACATAACAACAAAATCATTTGGGGGAGATTCCTATTTCGTACAGGCTTTGGAGCTTTCAAAGATAACCACATTGAGCAAATGACCACTTGAATTCCAGTGGTGACAATTATAACAGGCACTGGTTTATAAAGATACTTCAATTTTTTATGAGTATTTGGATTAAAAGTAAAAGCGAGGATGATTCGAAAAGATTTCACCAAAATGCAGGAAACACAAAGTGTAAAGCTGATACCAAAAAGTGGTTGTCGTATTTTACAAGTATAATCAAATGGCTTTCCGAGGAAGAAAACAACACTGATTAAACCGAGCACTAGTGAAAACAGCATGATGTAACACATCCAACCCCCTGCAGCTTTCACAGCTGGGGTACGCCAATATTTTGTGAATAATATGAGTATTACACATATTATGAGTACTGCTAAAATGATAAATATTATTAACACCACAGAAAGAGCTTGCTTCCACTGTAGAAACTCGACAGATTTATGTTGGCATTTTGTACTTCCTTCCTTAGACCAGTAGTCTTCTGAGCACTCAATGCAATCATTGGAATCTGCAGGGGAAAAGAGTGTTACACAATAGCATAAAGGAGCAAAGTGAAATTTTGAAACTAAATATTTTGACACAATGGGTGTAGTTTTATGAGTTTGTGCTCACAGTGTGAAACCTCACTGGAGAAGAAGTAACAAAGAGGATTGATGAGGGCAGAGCAGTAGACGTGATCTATATGGACTTCAGTAAGACGTTCAACAAGGTTCCCCATGGGAGACTGGTTAGTAAGGGTAGATCTCACGGAATACAGGGAGAACTAGCCATTTGGATACAGAACTGGCTCAAAGGTAGAAGACAGAGGATGGTGGTGGAGGGTTGTTTTTCAGCATGGAGGCCTGTGACCAGTGGAGCGCCACAAGAATCACTGCTGGGTCCTCTACCTTTTGTCATTTACATAAATGAATTAGATGCGAGCATAAGAATACAGTTAGTAAATTTGCAGATGACACCAAGATTGGAGGTGTAACAGACAGCAAAGAAGATAACCTCAGATTACAACAGGATCTTGACCAAATGGGCCAATAGGCTGAGAAGTGGCAGATGGAGTTTGATTCAGATAAATGCGAGGTGCTGCATTTTGGGAAAGCAAATCTTAGCAGGACTTATGTACTTAATGGTAAGATCCTAGGGAGTGTTGTTGAACAAAAAGACCTTAGAATGCAGGTTCATAGCTCCTTGAAAGTGGAGTTGCAGGTAGATAGGATAGTGTAGTAGTCATTTGATATGTTTTCTTTTATTGGTCAGATTACTGAGTGGAGGAGTTGGGAGGTCATGTTGCAGCTGTACAGGAGATTGGTTAGGCCACTGTTGGAATATTGCGTGCAATTCTGGTCTCCTTTCTATCGGAAGGATGTGAAACTTGGAAGGGTTCAGAAAAGATTTACAAGGATGTTGCCAGGGTTGGAGGATTTGAGCTATATGGAGAGGCTGAACAGGCTGAGGCTGTTTTCCCTGGAGCATCGGAGGCTGAGGGGTGACCTTATGGAGGTTTACAAAATTATGAGGGGCATGGATAGAATAAATAGGCAAAGTCTTTTCTCTGGGGTCGGGGAGTCCAGAACTAGTGTGAGAGGGGAGACCTACAGGGCAATGTTTTCATACAGAGGGTGGTATGGGTATGGAATGAGCTGCCAGATGAAGTGGTGGAGGCTGGTACAGTTGCAAAATTTAAGAGGCATTTAGATGGGTAGATGAATAGGAAGGGTTTGGAGGGATGTGGGCCTGGTGCTGGCAGGTGGGACTAGATTGGGTTGGGATATCTGGTTGGCATGGATGGGTTGGACCGAAGGATCTGTTTCCATGCTGCACATCCCTCTGACTCTATGACTCTAAGTGCGTCTTCAGTATTTTAACACACACAAAAATCTCTGAAATGTTCCTCTGACAGGTGAAGCTTTTGCACAGAAAGCAAAAAGAAAGTCATAAAATTATTTTATGATATTATTAAACATATGATGAATATAAATATTTTTGTAATTGACAGGGTGCATTCACCAACCTTGCAGTCCCAGTAGGAAGGTACAGTTGAAAGAAGCTTGGAACAGAGGAAGATCTGTGTCACTGTCATGCAGAGATTCTGGGATGGGTTGTCAGCCTCAAGGTGATAATGGCAGTCAGGAAAATTGAACACTCCACACACCTGCCTTGGGAATTAGTGCCCCCAGAAGCACAGTTTCCATTGCTTGCTGGGGGTGGGGGCAAGGGTGATGGCAGCTGACATTGACTCAAGAAAAAGTTTGGATGTAGCTGCATTAGCTGCCAGACACCGTGGAGTGGGCTGTTTAAAAATGCTTTGTGCTGTTGGACTTCATCCACTGTCCCTAGTCTTAAGCCTACCACAATAAAAGAACAATGTTCTACAGCCCTCTCCTGCCAATTGAATGCTGTGACAACACATCCCTCTGAACATCTTGAACAAAATGGCAGTCTATTCTCCCAAAACACCTCTCCTCTGACCAATCCCACCCCACAGTCTACCATTCCTCCATGCCAAAGTATATAAGAGGAACCTCGATTATTTGAATAGAAATTATCTGAATTTTGGATTATCCAAAGTAGATTTCAAGATCCCGCGCAAACATTACATTAAAGCGGTAACTGTATTTGGATTACCTGTACTGAAGTACATGTGAAAACACTGACAAAAACGAAGAAATACAAGGAGCTCAAGCATCAGTGACTGGATTTTTTTTAGGTGAGTGTTTTTACACAGCCCTTTACAAAATTAAGAGTTTTACAGTATTCCTGTCATTTTACCGGGTCGTTCATTAAAAAAAAGGCCAAGAACGGAAATGCATGTGTGAGGCAGCGCTTCTGTATTTCTATCGCGAGACTGAGTTCCCAGAAACTGACAAATGCTCTTGCAATTGTAGACAATGTTCGGGACCTTGCTTGATACTGGAATTTGATATACAATATTAATGTCATGGTCAGTCCTTCTCATTTTAACCTGTAATTTGCAGACTGCAAGGATTAGTTTGTTTAAATGGCAGACTCATTAAAATTATAGATTTAAACAAATTCTCTGGTAGAGCACAGTGTTAGATCAGTATGGTTTCCCTTGTTTAAGATGAAGTCGATTATCCGAACAAAATAGTGCCCGCACATCTCATTCAGATAATCGAGGTTCCTCTGTACCTCAAACACCTCCCATATCTCTGACTCCCCACATTCGGCATTTATTGCCTGTCCCTAATTGACCTTGAGAAGGTGGTGGTGAGGTGCTTACAGGCCATGTGCTGTAAGTAGACCCACAATGCCGTGGGGGAGGGAATTCCAGGATTTTAACCCAGCGACGGTGAAAGCATGGTGATGTATTTCCAAATAAGATTGGTGAGTGGCTTGGAAGTGAACTTACTCCGATGCCCTTGTTGCCCTTTTCCTTCCAGGTGGAAGTAATTGTGAGCTTGGAAGGTGCTCTCTGAGCAGCCTTAGTGAATAACTGGCACACACTGCTGCTACAAAGCATTGATGTTGGAGAGGGAGATACTTGTCGATGTGGTGACATTCAAGTGGGCTGCTTTGTTCTGGGTTCTTGGATGTTGATGGAGTTTCACTCATCCAGGCAAGTGGGGTTGTTCAATCACACTCCTAAATCGTGCATTGCAAATGGTAGACAGGCTTTGGGGAATCAATTACTCACTACATGACTCCTAGCCTCTGACTTGCTGTTGCAATCATTGCATTCATGTAACTAGCACAGTTAAGTTTCTGGTCACTGGTAACCCTGGGATGTTGATGGTGTTTCAATTATGGTAACACCATTGAATGTCAAGGGATGGATGATAATTAGATTATCTCTTGTTGCAAATGGTCATTACCTTGCACTGTTTAAGCAAAAATGCTATTTTCCACTTTTGAGCCTAAGGCTGGATATTATTCAGGTCCTACTGTATTTGGATGAGCTTTACTTCAGTATTTGAAGAGTCATAGAATCATAGAGCCATATAGTATACAAGAGACCCTTCACCCCAATGAGTCTGTTCTGACCTACACGAATTCCACTTTCCAGCAGTTGGCCCAGAGCCTTGAATGTTTTTGAACTCTCATCCAAATACGTTTTTAAAGATTGTGACGTTTCCTGCCTCTGCTACCTTCCCAGGAATTGCAAATGATGATGAACATTGTGCAATTCCCACTTCTGACCTAATGATGGAGGGGACATCATTGATAAAGCAGCTGAAAGATGATTGGATCTAGGACACTATCCTGAGGAACTTCTGTACAGATGTCCTGGACCTCAAGTGAATGACGTCCAACAACCACAACAATAGTTGAACTGAGGCTGTAATGAAGTCAGGAGCTGAGTGGTCCTAGTGGAAGCCAAACTGAGCGTCACTGAGCTGGCTATTGCTGAGCAGATGCTGCTTGAGAGCATTGTTGATAACACCTTCCATCACTTTACTGATAATTGAGAGTAGACTGATGAGGCATTAATTTGCTACATTAGATTTGTTCTGCTTTTTTCTGTACAGAACATATCTGGGCAATATTCGATATTCGGGTAGATGCCAGTGTTGTAACTGCACTGGAAGCTTTAGATCGGGATACAGCAAGTTTTGACCACCTGAATTCAGTACTATTGCCAGAATGTTATCAAGGCCCATAGCACTTGCAGTATCCAGTGCCTCCAACTATTTTTTGACGTCGTGTGGAGTGAATTGGATTAGCAGATCTGTGATGCTGGGGCCTCAGGAGGAGGCCGAGATAAATCATCCACTCAGTACTTCTAGCTGAAGATTTTTGTATATGCTTTGCCCTTATCTTTTGCACTGATGTACTGGGTTCCCCCATTATTGTGGATGGGGATATTCATGGAACCTCCTCCTTCAGTGAGTTATGGCTGGATGGTGGCAGGACTCTAGAGCTTAAAGCTGTTGTTGGAAAAGCTTAGAGGTGCCTATCACTTGGTACTTATGCTGTTTGCATGCAAGTAGTCTTGTTATGTAGCTTCATGAGCTTGACCTCATTGGTAGGTATGCCTCATGCTGCTATTGACATGCCCTCCTGCACTTTCCATTGAAGTACAATTGATTCCCTGGCTTGATGGTAACTGGTGGATATACCAGGTCATGAGGTTGCAGATTGTTTTGGAGTGCAATTTTGCTGCTGCTGATGGCCCATAGCATCTCATGGATGTCTGATTTTGAATTGCTAGATCTGTTCTATTTAGCATGGTGATAGTGCCACATAGCATGTTACATGTATGTTTAATCAACCAGTTCAAATGCATTATTACACTCTTCTGGAGCAAGTGGGACTTGAACCAGTTTCACAGGCCCAGAGGTTGGGACCCTGTACACTATTTATTTAGTATTCTTAGCTGAAGGCCCAGACAGCCACTAGATTATTGGTACAGCTGTGTTCCAGATTGATTTCTGTCACTATAGGTTAAGTGCTTCATTGTATTAGGTATTATAATTTGAAAATTATTATAATTTTGGGGTGGTATGGTAGCTCAGTGATTAGCACTGCTGCCTCACAGCGCCAGGGACCTGGGTTCGATTCCAGCCTGGGCGACTGTGTGGAGTTTGCACATTCTCCCCATGTCTGTGTGGGTTTTCTCCAGGTGCTCCGGTTTCCCCCCACAGTCCAAAGATGTGCAGGTCAGGTGAATTGGCCATGCTAAATCACCCATAGTGTGATTAGTCAGAGGTGATTAGGTGCATTAGTCAGAGGTGAAAATGTGTTGCTGGAAAAGCACAGCAGGTCAGGCAGCATCCAAGGAACAGGAGAATCGATGTTTCGGGCATAAGCCCTTCTTCAGGCTAATGCCCAAAACGTCGATCCTCCTGTTCCTTGGAAGCTGCCTGACCTGCTGCGCTTTTCCAGCAACACATTTTCAGCTCTGATCTCCAGCATCTGCAGTCCTCACTTTCTCCTCGCATTAGTCAGAGGGAAATGGTTCTGGGTGGGTTACTCTTGGAGGGTCAGTGTGGACTGGTTGGGCCAAAGGACCTGTTTCCACACTGTAGGGAATCGAATCTAATCTTATCAAGATCTGCATTTTTGATACTTCCATGGTTCTGAGGTAAAAAGGAGATTTTTTTTAATCAAGTGAGATACATCTTTTAAAAGCTTTTTTATTATGCAACCAACTGCCATCTTGTATGGTTTGTTTCTTTTTGAACAGTGTAGAGTAGGCATAAAGTGGCACTGGATCATGATGATTCAAAGGGATATGTGATGCATCTGGAGTAGAGACTTATGTTGACATGGAGGAGGGAGATCAGAGAATTTGAACTTACCTATCAAAACATTCTCTCATACAAACTATAGATGACAAAACCTCTTAGGTCCTTTGAAAACTTGGCCCAACACTTTGAAATGTGTGGAGAAATAGGCTATGACTCTTTCCACAATGCCTTAAAAGGCACACACAAAAATTGGAAACTCCTGGAATAGAGTGGGATATCCCAGAACTGAGCCGAGTGTTTTAGAGGGCTCATGAGTTATCCTGACTCAGTGACAGGCTATAGCTTTCAGCTGGCTGCTATGTCTTTAACTTTCAGACTTCTTTGAAGAAAGGTGTTCACAGGCCTCACCTACTTGCAAACCTCACCCTATTATTTTCCAGAACCAATAAAAGAATGAATTCAATGTATCCTGGAGTTCTCTAACAAACTATTTAAGTGGAGTGCACATCCCCATTCAACATTCCTGCTTAAGCCATTAGCTCACTGACAAAATGAGGGGAGGGGATTCAAGTTCATGTCCTGTAAAAGTAATGAGTGTCAATAATGACTTTAAACATTAACTTTTCCTTTGGGGTTCACATTACAATCTAACTATTTCAGTTTTGCTCTTATCCAAATATCTATCTTACAATTATTTGTTCACTGTGATTGGACTGCAGCATTGCAAATGGATACCAGGTACAGAGTATTCAAAATAACTTTAAAGATTTGAAGTATAATCTTACTGTTGTACATATTGCTATATATGCAATGAGTTTCACTGAAGTTTCTCCATACCATCTCTCACTTGATACCTACTATTGTTGTCAGAGTAAAATCCAGCTGGGCATGGATTACATTCAAAACAACAGAACCTTTTCGTTGACACAGTCTTCTTATGTCCAGGTCTACAGGTTTGTGGACAATTAGAGATTTGAACCTATGATGAACATAATATAAAAACAGATGAGTGACTGAAGATTTTGTTGACAGTGTGTTCACTTAAGTTGTTAACTCAAACCCACACGACCACCAGCCTAAAAGTAAACAAAAGGCAAAAATAATGGGAAACAAAATAAGAAAGGGCTTTGGCTCAAGTTTAACGGGATGTGCAGTAATGCAGTGGATAAGCAAGTCTTAGTCTCAACTATAATATTGGCAAATAAATCAGTCTGGAAAATAAAATGTAAAGGTTTTGCAGTCATTGACACTCTGTGTGAAATAAGTTTAACTCAGTGTGTAGCAAAAGCCAGACCAAACAATATTGAGTCAATAATTCAAGGCAAGTGAGTCAACTTTTGATCTTGGGCATGCTTGGCTGAGATTTTATCTTGGTAATAACCACTAAATTTTCAGTATTTGTCTTATTAATCCCCTGAAACCAACAATATTTTCTGCACAGAGCATAGACTGGGATTTTCCACTGGCCAGGTAGCTGTTTCTGCAGCATTGACGGGAAATGTGCATCAGGATGCTGTGAAATTCCTGACAAAGCAGACTCCTGTGGAATTGCCTGTGAAATTTAACATTGCCACGTCAATTGCCCCTCCACCATTTTCCCACTGAAAGTCTCCATTTACATCAGAGAATTGAGTGTCCTGCTGCAGTTAATAATAATGCACGAAAAGTTACAAAATTAAAAATCCAGTCTAACTCCTGAGTGACTATTAAACTGCACCCCAACTTAGCAACCCCATAACTCTACCTCCTCAGATCCCTTACATCATCAGGACCCTGATCCGACAACAGCTCTCTCTCCGGTACTCAAGAAACCTCCTTTTCCCAAAATCCGGCATCTCACACTCCACCCAGAATCTAACAGACCCCATCACTCATGCTGACAACCCCTTGCCCCCAAAAACCTGGCAACACCTCCAGTGTCTATGGAAACCTCATACCCACCCTTTCAGCAACGCCCAATATCTTCCCACTACCTGACCCAACAACGACACAACCCCACTGCCATTAATGTCAGACACCCCCCTCTTCAGAAAAACAATCCCCATTAACAGATTTGGCAGCACCCTCCTCCCCCTCAAGACCCGTAACTCTTCCAAGTTCCCGACCAGACCCAATATTCCTTGATTGCACCAACCTGTCCTAAGAAGTCCATCACTTATTTAAATAGTCCACCTGGCACCCTGTACCCTAACCACCTGGCACCCTACCTACTTGGCACCCTGACCTCTCACATACCCATTCACAGGAGCTGTCAAAGCCGTTGTGTGAGGTAGTAGATGTTTAGATCACAGAATGTGGAAACTGCTACTTTGATTGGGAGAAGTGACCATTAAATGATAGAATTACTTATTAAGATGGGGAGTGAAGAAGTTGAATCTGAAACTATTGCCCTGAATCTAAATAAAGGGAACTGTGAGGGTATATAGTGCAAGGTGGATGATGGGCTGGTGAACCTTACTAAACGTGTTGGCAGGAATACGTAAGGAATAGTTACAACAATTATTCATTCTTATCCAGCACAAAAATAAAACAGGAAAGGTGTTTCATTCATGGCTTACAAAAGAAATTAGGGATGGTATTAGATCCAAAGAGAAGACACATAAAAATTACCAGCAAAAAGCAGCAAGCCTGAGGACTGCGAGAAATTTAGAATTTAATTAGACAGGACAAAAAAAATTGATCAAGAAGGGCTAAATGGAGTATGAGAGAAAACCGAAAGGTACAGAAAAATGCATTTTAAAAGTTTCTATAAATTCATGATGATAAAAAGACTAGTGAAGACAAATGTAGGACCCTTACAGTCAGTAATAGTAGAAATTATAAAGTAGATCAAAGAAGTGGCAGAAGAATGGAATACATATATTGATTCCGCTTTCACTAAAGGGGACACAAATACCCTCTTCAGAAATGTTTGGCAACCGTGGATGTACTGAGAGGGAGGAAATGCTTTAGGAAAGAAATGGTATTAGGGAAATTAATGGGATTAAAGGCTGACAAATCCTTAGGGTCTGATTATCTGTATTCCAGAGTACAAAAGGAAGTGGCCCTGGAAATATTGGATGAATTGATGGTTATCTTCCAAAAATCTGTAGACTCTGGATATTGGAGGGTGGCAAATGTAATCCCACTACTTAAAAAAAGAGGGCGTAAAAATAATAGAATTACAGGTCAGTTAACCTAACATCAGTAGTGGAAAAATGCTAAAGTCATATAAAAAATATGATAATAGAACACTTGAAAAACAATAATGGGATTGGAAAAAATCAGTGTGGGCGTATGAAAAGGAAATTATATTTATCTAACGTATTGGAGTTATTTGAGGATGTATCTCGTAAAGCAGGTAGGGTGAATGAGTGGATGTGATGTGTTAGGATTTCAAGAAGGCTTTTGATAAGGGGTTCGTGAGCAAAATTAAATCATATGGAATTGGAGGTAATATATTGGCCGGAGATGTGTTGCTGGAAAAGCGCAGCAGGTCAGGCAGCATCCAGGGAACAGGAGAATCGACGTTTCGGGCATAAGCCCTTCTTCAGGAATGAGGAAAGTTTGTCCAGCAGGCTAATATATTGGCACAGATTGAAAAAGGTTTGGAAACAGAATGGTAATACATTTGTTTTCCTCTTGGTAATAGATAGTAACTAGTGGTGCATCACAGGAATCAGCGCTTGGGGCCCAGCTGTTCAGCATGAGGGAACCAAATGTAATATGTCTAAGTTTGCTGATGACACAAGCTTTGATGGGTTTGTGAGTTGTGAAGGGGATGTAAAGTGACTTCTGGATAAATTAGACAAATTGAGTGTGCGGGCAAACTTATGGCAGATTCAATATAACATTAATAAATGTGAATTTATACATTTTGGTGCATAAAACAGAAAGGCATAGTATTATTTCAATGGTCATATATTGTAAAATGTGGATGTACAATGGGATCAAGGTGAGCATGTATACCAGCCAATGAAAGTAAACAGGAAGCTGCAGCAAGCAATTAGGAAAACAAATGGCATGTTGGCCTTCATTTCAAAAGGATTTGAGTTCAGAAGTAAGGACGTATCAATGCAGCTATACAGAGGCTTGGTACCATCACACCGAGAGTCATGTGAGCAGTTTTGATGTCTCTACATAATCAAGGATATATTTACCAGAGAGAGAGGAATGGAGGTTCACTTGGGTCATATCAGTGATGGCAAGATTCTCATATGAGGAGGCATTGGTTTGACTGGATCTGAATTCACTAGAGCTTAGAACAATGATCGAGGGTCTGATTGAAATGTATAAAATCCTAACAGGGCTAGGCAGACTAAATACTGGGATGATGGTTTCCCTGGTTACAGATTCAAGAACCAGGGGTTACAGCTTCAGCATATGAAGTAGGCCATTTAGCACTGTATTGAGGAAATATCTTTCACTCAGAGGGTAGTCACCCTGTGGAATTTGTTACCACAGAAGGTTGTCAAGGCTGAGGCACTAATTAATCCTAATGAGATTAGCTCAGCATGATTTCTCTTTCGTCGGCCTGATTTGTCTAATCCCAGGCATATTCAAGAAAGAGATTGATACAATTTTAGATGTTAAAGACACCAGGGGTATAGGGCAACAGTAGGAATATGACACTGAGGTAGAAGATCAGCCATGATCATATTAAATGGTAGAATCATCTCGAAGAGCCAAATACCTTACTTCTGCTCCTACTTTGTTTATTTGAAATGGAGGCCTGGTTTGATTCCCACTGACCAAGTATAAGCATCCTGTCAGAAATGCTGACTTTTTTCTTCATATTAAAAGATAGACTGGATTGATAATCTGACTATGTTTGCCACTTTTCAGGTAATCTGGCAATACATTCAGATATTGTCATTATATCTGACCTTCAATACACAGTTCGTTGTTGAAGACCCCACTGACTGCAATCAGGTAGAAATCACTGCACTGATAAGAATTTACCTTTGTTTCCAATTAATCTGGATGCAATTCTTTTGAAAAAATTGCAACTGGTTGATTTGGGTGTAACTAGGCTTGACACAGTATGCTAAGTTTACAATTAATACTCAAAACCTTCATTGGTACTGAAAAATTAATTTTATATTAGCATAAATGTCTGCAAAATTCTACATTCTTTTTTAAAAGTTTGTTTATGATATTTCAGCTTCCACTTTAATCACAAGTGCACTTGGAAACAAATAATTTATTTCACTTGCTGTAAAATCTAACCTGTAAAGTCAATGCTCATTATTCATTTTTTAAAAAAAAAGTACAGATAAAAACTACAACCACCATATCCATTCTAACTTGTTTGGAAAAGCTCACCTCTAGGTCCCTGGAGAAATTAAGTATTTGCTTCATCGCATTGTAGGTACCAACATTGACAAACTGTATTGAATCATTTTCCATCTTCCATTTGATTATGTTATATCCATTTGAGAAATCTCCTGAACTGTCAAATTCAAATTGCCCATCTTCTGTCTTAAATTTAACATTCTTCAATTCATTTAACAACTGAAAATAGAACATTCTTCAATTATTGGAAGTTCATCTGTTGAAAATACAAAAAAAGGAATACTGATGCACACCTTAGCGTTCTACAAATAAAGTAACAGTTCTCAGGGTAGAGTGGATCTTGAGTAGAGAAAGACAGTCTTCACAACACTAGAATTTTGACTGAAGGAATTGGGACTATAGTAGGTTAAGTTGAGAGTTTATAATTGATTGATTGGTTGAAACAAAAATAGAAATTGCTGGAGAAACTCAGCAAGTCTGGTAGGATCTGCAGAGAGAAAATAGAATTAACATTTCAGTCCAATGAGCCGAATTCAAAAAATTCTGAAGAAAAGGCATTGGACTCGAAATGTTAACTCTACTTTCTGTCTGCAGATGCTGCCAGACCTGCTGAGTTTCTCTAGCAACTTCTCTTTCTGTTTCAGATTTCCAGCATCATAAGTTCTTTGTTCTATTTGATTTGGTGCGGTTTTATTTTCCTTTCTTGTTTTATCATTTCAAGTACCAAACGGTAAACTTCCGAGGGTTATCACTGCCATTACTTCCAAAGAAAAACTTCAGTTGTGTTTTGTGTTCAAATATATATCCCAGCTAACTCTGGAAATGAGTGGGCTCCCTGCAAAACATTTGAAGGAATTCACCTGTTCCATGGGTGAGGAGATTAGACCATAAGACTATAAGTTATATGAGAAGAAGTAAACCATTCATGGATTCTACTTGGTCATTTAGTTACACCAAAGCTGAACCTGTCTTTGTGGTATAACCCTTGAATCACTTAATTGATTAACATCCCGTTTCTCTCAGTCTTGAATATTCTTAGTGATCCAGCCATTTACAGCCCTCTGCAGGAAAGACTTCCACAGATTCACCAGCCTCTGAGGAAAAAAAAACTTCTCATTCTTTCTTAAATGGGAGATTTCTGACACTGGGATCATGTTGTCCACTCCCAAACTGTGTCACAAAGAGAAACAATCTTTATGTGTCTACTCTATCAAGCCCCCGGGAACTTTGTACATTTTAATAACATTTCCTTTCATTCTCCTGAACATCCAAAGAGTACAGGCCAAAACTACACAACCTCTCTTATAAGGAAATCATTCCATACTCAGTATCAATCAACTGAACCTCCTCTGGATTTCTTGTGGACCCTGTTAGTTTCTTTTATATCTTTTATTTACAAAGTTCATCTGCTCTTTAATAGTCTTGTTACCATCAGTGGGGCAAAACTATAACTTCTTTAAGTAATGTTTAAAGTTTGGAATTGTTTCACCTTTGAATGTAAGGCCAAAATATTTCCAATCTTATCAATGTCATTAATACTGGCAACCTGCCTAGAATTAGACCAAATATCACTGGCAATCCAGATTTTACTTAAATTCTTTTGAATCAGCATGGTGAACAGTTTGATGCCAATACATCTTTTCTTAGAAGCCCAGAATTGTTCACAATATTCCAGCCATGGCCTGACCAGGTTTTAGCAAGATGTCACAATTTTAAATTCCACTCCCTTTGAAATAAGGGCCAACATTCCATTTGCCTTCCCTATTACCTGCTGAAGTTGGATGCTAGCCTTTGAGTTTCATGCACTCAGATACTTAAATCCTACTGTGCTGTGGTTTGCTCATATAAATAATATTTATACATAGTAATAGATCAGTAACTATAAGTTTAGTGAACAGATAAGTGCACATAAATTTTACTTTGATTGAGTAAATCTGTTGAAGAACATCTCTCACATTGGCTTCCCCATATTGATGCTGGCATTAGTGTTCACATAGCTCAGTGTAATCTGCTTCTGAGCTAGATTGGAGCTTTCAGAGAGACTGAGATACACGGAGTAAGAAAACAGACGAGGTTAGGATCAAAAGCCAAGAAAAGGAGAGAATTATTACTTTTATCAGCTGGCGATAAAAGCAAGTAATAGTGAGCCTTCCATGGATGCGAACCACATGACAAAGAAAAATAGCCAGTAGAAAAATAAGTGATTGCTTTTCTCTTGTTTGTTTCTTGCAGAATGATGTAAGTTAATATTATCTCCAAAGAATCAAGTTCTATTAAGAGTTTTGAAAGTGTGGGGAGACACAACAAGTAGTTTCTGATAAATTTGAAAGGAAGAGTAGACAGAGTAGTGTAGAGACAGAGATCTGGAATGTTTATACGGTGCATGGACATCGAGAAGGTTACTAGGGTAACACTGATTGATTGATTGATTGAAAAGCTTTGTTTTGTGAACAGTACAGGCAGATCATGGCAAACAAGGATTTACCGATCACAGGGTGTTTAGACAGAGCGAGGCATACAAGGTTACAGCTGCATAGCTGATGTACAAAGCAAGATCGACATCAGTAAGATCAACATCATTTGAAGTTGGAGATTCATTCAGCAGTCTAGTAACGGCAGAGAAGAAACTGTTCTTGAACCTGCTGATGCATGTGTTCAAACTTCTTTACCAGTGATGGACAGAGCCTTTTGGAATGGAAAGAATCTGTAAAACTCTGGAAGAGTTGAAGGTAGTGAATGGGATAAATACCAGTTAAGAAAGAGTTGGAGAAACCCACTCATAGAATGATGAAGCATGGGAATCACTAGGAGGTTTGCAGTTAAGGTTGTGTAGATGCCCAAATATTATAGAAAGAATCTTGACATTTACCTGCCATGGTGGGAAATTAAAATTTTGGGTGCAGTTCCCTTGAGTACAATTAAACATTTTCTGAAGAGCATAAGCTATTGCCTTGATGGCTAAGTATACACCATAGGTACTGGGTTCTTTAAACATTTCAACAATTTGGTAATATTTTGGAGATTTATTTCCTTGTGAGTTTGAATTTTTGCAACTTGGCTTTGCATCTCTTCTATTTATAAAGCTTATGTACTCTTTAATAATCTTGTTAGTGTCAGAAGGGTAAAACTGTAACTTCTTGAAGTAATCTTTAAAGTTTGGAATTGTTCCACCTTTGAAAGTAAAGCCCAAAATAGTTCCAATCTTTTCAATATCTTTAATACTGGCCACCTGCGCAGAATTGGACCAGATATCACTGGCAATCCAAATTTTACTTATATTCCGTTGAATCAATGTGGTGAACAGTTTGATGATTTCTGATGATCTTACAAATGCGATTATAACTTGTGCATTTAATTTCACAATCATTTCAGCTGTCGCATTAATTTTAGCATTTTGGTATTCATCCTTAAAAATTGGAATCAGTTCATAAAAATCAACACATATATTGAGCCTTGCTGCATGTGAGGTAAAACTCTTCAATCCAGCCCGTCCATATGCATCGTCAGAAGCAATGGCTGCGACCCGTTTCCAATTGAGGTGTTCCATAAGTTGAGCTATGCCATTAGTTTGATGATTGTCATTTGGAACGGTCCGTAAAAATGGTGCAAATTTTGTCTTGTCACTGAGAGTTTCTGCTGATGATCCATAACTAATCTGTCAAGAGTTCAAAGAAAATAATTTTTCAAAACAGAATTGTTTTTTTTAGAATAATATATTTACATGTGGACAAGAATCAGTTCAAGCAAATATTTTTAATTGAGTATTAAAAGTGTGAGGCAGAACATATCCTTTTTACAATTAATAATAAGTTTGTATAGATTATTTCTAGTTTTAATAGCATTGAGCCCACAGCCAAACACCCTACAATTCAATACTAACTCCATTCTACTTAGTCAGCACAGATTACAAGGAGCACCGTAGCGTCACTCTGCTGTAGAGTTTCAACTTTCCACTTGCATAGAAAGCTCATGTTATGGATTAGCCATAACCTCACACTTCCCTTTTCTTTCAGATTCTCAGAATGCTCTTTCAAGTTGCAGAACAAGAGATGATTTTCATAGCTTAAAGTTCATTTTGTGAAACCATTGCAATTAAAGTTGTGCCTGTACTAAAAAAATACAAGCATAGTAGATTGGAAAACGTTTTTACTGTATTGTAAACAAACAGTTCTTTCTAGAAGCCCATGAATGAAATCCTCCACAAAATGCATGCCAGAGTATAAAAAGCAATGGTCACTCACTGTTGCGGTGATGCATTTCCCAGTTAATGAGACAAATTGAATCTTACTGTCACTATTAATATAATAATTTGTTATTGGTGAACATGAGCAGTGAAACTTCATATCTCAATATATGGGTGAGATTTTCTCCTCTGTAGAGTGCATGAGGCTGGGAAATAACTGGGTGAATTTACTCTGAGAGAAGTTCACCCTCTTCTCACCATCTCCGCAATTTCTCTGGATGAGAAAATCCATGGGTGACATTTGTGGCTCTCCAGCAATTAAAACTCTTAAGTCATGGATTAATGGCCACTTAACGCCTTAATCTACCACCTCACTAATCATTGCCTTCCCAATCGGAGAGAAAGCTGGCTAGTTTCCTGACTGGGGAAAGGTAAGGTGCCTGAGTGAGAAACTCACCCTTACTGTTATTGAGTTGGCTCACAGGCAATCCAGTGAGTTATCTCATTGGTTAGGAACAGCTTGTTCATCATCACTAAATATGCTCATCTTTCCTCCCAACACAAAAACACTTAGGAAACTCCCATTCTATGTGTAGCAATGTGGCTAAATGGATTTCTGCTACTGGATGTCTTCTGAACACAATACACAAGTATCAGATAATGGCTAGCTCCCCCAAAAATACAACATAATCATCTCCTCTTCACATTTAATGCATCACCATTATGAAATCACCACCATTAAGATCCTGATTAGACATTGAACTAAGCTGGTTTGATATATGCTGTGGATGCTGGAACAGATCAGGTGGTGTATTTTGTGGCAAGTGAGTTACTTCAACATTCCTCAAAGGATTTAATATATCAGAATTGTCATGAAATACTCTCCATTTCTGCAGCACTCAAGTAGCCTTTTTAAATTCATTCACGGGATGTGGGCATCATTGGCTAGGCCAACATTCAGTTCCCATTGCTAATTGCCCACAGGATAGTTGAGAGTCAACCACATTAATGTGGGTCTAGAGTAACAGATAGGCCAGAGCAGGTAAAAATGACAGTTTCCTTTTCAGAGAATAGAAAATAAACATACATACCTGTGGAATAAGGTAAAGATTCAACAGCCTTGCAACTACAATTGATATTTCTGAGTAAAGGCCCCCAACAACTGCTTTTACATTTGGATTGTAGTTGGTGTAATTACAATGAACTTCAATCCTACTGTCCGAGGAGTTAAATTTGGAAAGAAATCTTTCAGTTGCTTGAATTGCAGCGATAACATCTGAGCAGCTGTCATAAATTTCATATCCCAGTGTTATGCCAGGTAAAAAAGTTGAGTTGTTTATCTGTTCGATGGTATATATCATAGCTTGGACATGGAGAAAAATGGAAGGATCAAATCTAAAGAGAAATAAAACACAACAGATTTTTCATAATTATAAAGAAACATGTAGAATAATATATCTCAAACTGTTTGTGGTATGTTTGCTAAGATTGAAAGGTGGTCACTTTAGAGTTGATAAACTATGGGCTTTCAGATGGAAACAAATTAAGTTCTACATCTTATAATTGACTGTAAAACTGACCTCAATGACTTGTAGAGAAATTCCTCTCCTAGACAGACAGGCACACACACACACACACACACAAACACCTCCTTTCACCAATGGACATCCAACAACACCCTCATCTCAGACAACATGGATGCCCGCCTGATTGTCAACCTCACCACCAGGTGGTAGGCTGATCTCCCCAACCTGAATGCACTCAGTGACCCACCAAATCCACTTCGTCTTCCCCCAACTACAGGATTTGGTGGATGACATCCCTCCATTCCCTGTGTCACCCTAACATTCCCAATATTCTGATACCCTTCCCACTTACAGTCTACCTGCATCATTTCATTTGTCAACTAACCATCCCACCCTCCACCTTGTGGGCGGCACGGTGGCACAGTGGTTAGCACGTTCTCCCCGTGTCTGCATGGGTTTCCTCTGGGTGCTCCGGTTTCCTCCCACCATCCAAAGATGTGCAGGGTCAGGTGAATTGGCCATACTAAATTGCCTGTAATGTTAGGTAAGGGGTAAATGTAGGGGTATGGGTGGGTTTCGCTTCGGCGGGTCGGTGTGGACTTGTTGGGCCGAAGGGCCTGTTTCCACATTGTAATCTAATCTAATCTAATCTAATCACTCTTTCACACCTGGCAGCCTACTTCTCACAAACCTGCCACCATAATCCCTCACCCTCTTGCATGAAACCATATCTCAGCATACTACCCCTTCACCCACCTGGTACCCCACTTCCTTACCTACTTGTCGACTTACCCTCTTCCAGCTGCCATCCAACCACCTCGCCCATCTTCCATCTTACTATCTCACCCAGCTGCCATCTATCCCACTTATCCACCTGACATCCTGCTTCCTGAACACCCACCTGCCACTCTGATCCCTCTCCTCCTTGATTTATGCACTTACCTTCTCTCACTTGCTGTAAAAAGAACTTTGTGTCTTTTAAACATGTTTCTTACTGGAATACAGCAGCTATTGATCTAAAAATGGGCTGTGTCTTGGCTTCCATCTTAAACCCTGCTTCCATCTTAAACCCTGGATTTCCAGCCAGTGCCCTATGATTGTCACATCACGGACAGGCCAAACGTGGAAAACTACCATGAAAGTTACTGACAGGTAAGTGGGCAAACTTTAATAGGATTACCTTTGGTCAGATGTGTTAGGATGCTAATTAGAAGATCAGAGAACATATTTCGAGCTGTTCTTAAGATTGCTGGGCATTAGGAGTTTTTTAACACATTATTATTAGAACGTAGGACATTGAAACAAGATAGACCCCTTGATCCTTTCAACTTGGTCCATCATTTAATTAGATTTTGATTAATCTGCAAATTTCCACCTGAACCCTTTTACTCTCGACTCCTTTATAGATCATCAATCTGTTCACATAATCCTGCAATATAGTCAATGACCGAACCTCCTCTGATTTCTGGGGTAGGGAGTTACAAAGATTAAACACCTTCTGAGATAAGAAATTCCTCCTGATCTCCTTCTTAAATTGGAGACGCTTTATTTTGAAACTGTGCTCCCCAGTTCTAAATTTCCCTACCTGACATTAAGAACGCAATGCCTTGTCCATCTTAAATTTGGTAGAAGTAAAGCCATTGTCTTTGATTTCCCGCCAACATTTCTCTATCTTATCCAATCTAAATCCAAGAAAGCCTTAATTCACTTCTAAAGTATGGCCTACTTTTGGCCATGCCCTTCCTGCACTGCTTTGAGGTTTCTCATCACCTCAAAGCTTGGCTCCTTGAATGTTTACTTTGTTGGCACCCCCACCATCTCACTTTAGAGAATGTATCTTGACCAAAGAATTTAACACACTACTTACTCACCATCAATGTCCTTGATAAGAGCATGACACGTGATATAGTTCCTTTTATCAACCAAATTTTGTGGCTTTCTATTATCCGAATAATCAAATATATACGATCTTTATTCTTGTGCTCAAATCCCAATTGCATCTTTAATTTGCTGAAGAAAATGCTTAAATCCTGGCTGTTTATTCATTATTTCTAATGCAACCCAACTTGAATAAATAATAGAGTAGAGAAAGAAAAATGCTTCCAATGGTAGAAGTGTCAGTAACCAAAGAAGTTAAAGTGATTCAGCTCAATTGAATATAAGCAGAAGAGTTGTTATGATTTGAAAAATACCACTTACCTTCTCTCACTTGCTGTAAAAAGAGCTTTGTGACTTTTAAACATGTTTCTTACTGGAATCTAAAACATCCCCCCACCACCACCATTACATCTAAAAGCACACCACTGCATTTAAAAGATGGGTGGAATTCATAAAAAATTCAAAACAAAATTGGATAAATATTTGATATGGAAGCATTTTCAGGCCTATGGGAAAGAATTGGACACTGAGGTAACTAGATGACATGTTCAAAGAATTGACATAGATAAAATGATAAAATGACCTCCTTTTCTGCAGTAGAATTTAACGATTCTGTAATGCTGCTCTTACTTTAAGAAAACATTATTGTCCTTAAGCCACACACAGACACCTGCATCAATTTGAAACTGAGGGAGGGAGACATAAAGGTAAAATAAGAGTGCACAATTCAGAATAATCAATGTAATTGGCAAATCCTAACCGAAAATAAATCAATTCATTCCATGCCATTGATATTTCTTTTTGAAAAACTTTGCTGTGTCTTTTTTTGACATTTGTTTGGATTGTCTGATCTTTTTTCATTTCCTTGGACAACTATTTTGCACATTGTACTGTACTTCAAAGTACATCCCTAATATATAGAGTTGATAAAATAATTCACAAATATGTGGATCACTGTAACAATATATTTTGTTTACAAGCACAACAACGCACAACCTTAGGCATTGTGTGGTTCATTTAGCATCAAATTGAACTACAAGGAAATTGTGATTTATTCTTCACTTTTCACTTTACATTTTGTGCTGTGTTAAATCACTACACTAATGACAGTGAAAAATATATAAGGTGCAGGTAGATTTTTATTTGTCTGTAATGCAATTGACAGAACTACTGCATGTATTATATAAAAGTGGGTTTGCCTTTCATTTTAGACTAAATGGCAACATTCAAAGTAAGCTTCATTGTTGCCTTTCAGATATTAAAACAATGTTCTGAATCACTGCACTGCCAGAAGTGTTGCATTTCAGATTAAATTTTAGACCAAGATTTCAATCTGCCTTTCCAGATAGATATAGAAAATCTCACATTACTACTCCAAACAAGAGCAGGGGAGCTCTCCAGCTCTCCAATTTTGACCAATTTTATCCCTTAACCAATAATCACTAGATTGCTACTTGTGAAACCTTGAAGTTAGCAAATTATCTGCTCCATTTCTGAAAATACAAAATTTGCCCAAACTCTCAGAGAGAGTCTGATTTTATTTTTCGTTGTATTATTGCCATCCTCACATATCAGAGTCGAGAGTGTGTTGCTGGGAAAGCACAATAGGTCAGGCAGCATCTGAGGAGCAGGAGAATCGACATTTTGGGCATAAGCCCTACATCAGGAATCAGGACTCCTGATGAAGGGCTTACGTCTGAAACGTCTATTCTCCTGCTCCTCGGGTGCTGCCTGTCCTGCTGTGCTTTCCCAGCAACACACTCTCGACTCTGATCTCCAGCATCTGCAGTCCTCACTTTCTCATCACATATCACAGTGCCTCTTGCACTCCACTCACATTCTGATAGCATTGTTATTTTGTACAATATTTATAGACTGCAAATAGAAAACATTTTTAGTTCATTTAAACTTTTGATTGCCTGGATTAGGTTAAGGTAAGTGTTAGCCAGAGTATTCCCTTGACTGAGTTGTTGAGTCCTTGATAAGAACATGACACATGTATGGCTCCTTTTATCTTCCTTTGTTCCCTTCATTCCTTTAAACTTCTCGCCCATCTTCAATTAACACAAACCTGGTCTTAAAAGAAGACTAGAATTAAATCAAAGCGAAACAAGTTAATAAATATGTTGAAAAGCACAGCCAGTCAGGCAGCATCTGAGGAGCAGGAGAGCCAATGTTTCGAGCATAAGCTGTTCTCCTGCTCCTCAGATGCTGCCTGACTGGCTGTGCTTCTCCAGCACCACAGTCTTCAACTCTGATCTCCAGCATCTGCAATCCTCACTTTCTCCTCATTAATAAAGATGTAAAACATACCCTGAGCAGTGCAATGGTCCTGGCTGTGTCCGATGTGTAAGGTTTTCTACCAGTCTGTGGACTGGAAAGAGTCCCCCAATGATGATGTCCCCTGGAGCTCTGGCTGCTACAATATCATCAGGGATATTGCAAGATCCCACTGGATAGATAAGAGAGGCCCAGAAAGATACTGTGAGCACTATCGGTGTCAGAAACATGGTCACTACTTTTTCAACACATCAAGTTGTATGTGAACTGAGATACAATAACTGAGAGGTGACTAGTACCTGTGGTAAACTGAACGTTACTGTACCTCATTTGCTTTTATTCTCATTCAGCAGGGAGGAGCTACGCAAGTATTAAGTTGCTCCTCTCTATTTTAAAAGCAATTTTAATTTCCTTCTTTAATGCCTCTTTTAAATTATAGCAGATAAATTGAATGCAGTATATTAACCAACTGAAGGATAGTTTTAATTAAAAGACACTTAGTTAAGTACATGAATAGGAAAGGTTTAGAGGGATATGGGCCAGGAGCAGGCAGGTGGGTCTAGTTTGGTTTGGGATTATGGTTGGATGGACTGGTTGGACCGAAGGGTCTGTCCCCGTGCTGTATGACTCTATGATACTAGTTGTAATCTCTAGCCTTAAAGAAAGCCAGTGAAAGACCTTATTTTTAAAATTCCTGTCAGTGCTAATTGTGATTTTAAAGATAATTAGAACATAATAATGTATGGAAAAAGGTTAAAAAGCTGCAGATACTGAAAATCAGAAAGAAAATCAGAAATAGTTAGAAAAACTCAGCAGGTCTGGCAGCATCTGTGGAGAGAAAGCAGAGTTAATGTCTTGGGACCAATTCTTCATAACTAGTGGTAGCTAAGAAAAGGTTAGTATATGTGCTGGAAAAAAGGTGGAGGGAAGGGGATAAGAGTAAATGATGGGTGGCTGTGATGCCCAGACAAAGAAAATAACGGTTGGGCAGACAAAGGAATTAGATTAGATTCCCTACAGTGTGGAAACAAGTCCTTCGGCCCAACTAGTTCACACCAATCCTCCAAAGAGTAACCCACCCAGACTCATTCCCCCTAACTAATGCAGTTAACTCTATGGGCAATTTAGCATGACCAATTCACCTAACCTGCACATCATTGGACTGTGGGAGGAAACTGGAGCACCCGGAGGAAACCCATGCAGACGCGGGAGGAACGTGCAAACTCCTCACAGACAGTTGCCCAAGGCAGGAATTGAACCTGGGTCCCTGGCGCTGTGAGGCAGCAGTGATTACCACTGAGCCACGGGTAAAAGTCAGCCTGGGCAAATGAATACCTGTTAATGAGGACCGTCAGTGGCTGACAGTGAGATGCTGGTGGTAGCAGTCAATGTGATGACAGGGTGTGGTGTTTGGGGATTGTGATAAGGAGATGGGAAAAGGTGCTCAAGCCTTAAAATTATTGAACTCAACATTGAGACCTGAAGGCTGCAGAGTTCCAAGTGGAAAATGAGGTGTTGTTCTTCCAGCTTGTGCTAGGCTTTGCTGAAGCACTGCAGCAAGCCCGAGACAGACATGTTGGCCAGGAAACAGGCTGGTGTGTTGAAATGGTAGGCGACCAGAAGCTCCAGGTCATTTTTGCTTTGAAAAGCTGCCAGGCTCTGTGCCTGCACTCCAAGGCTCAGCACGACAGAAGTATAGTAAGTTCTGAAAGATGTGGCACAGTGCAAAAAGGCAAGGCAGTGATGCTGTGAGCAAAGTCAGTGAGTGCTCAGAGAACAAGCTAAGTTCCCCAAGATACACCATGCTCCAATCAACTGGGGAACAACCAGTAAAAAAAAACAGTAGTACTTGGAACTGAGTGTACTTTGTCCTGCAACACTGTTCTGAGTTATATTAAAAAAGCAAGAACATTACACGTCAGAGCAGGAGTAGGCCATCTAGCCTTTCAAGCCTGCTCCACCATTCAATAAGATCATAGCTGATCTTTTTGTGGACTCAACGCCACTTACCCACCCTCTCACCATAACTCTTAATCTCTTCATTGTTCAAAACATTCTGAGGTATGTAAATCAAGTCTGATCAGAATGTGTCATTTGCAAGTTTTACTGTTTCTTTCCTTTTGATGGGTGCTAATCCCTGCACAAAGCTGACCTGGCAGCGGTATTCCCAGCTTTATTCTAAGTGAGTCAGTGAAATGTTATGAGAGTGTGAAGTTGGTACATGTCTGATGCCAACCTCCTTTGATAAAGGATGTCCCTATCCAGTGAGCATGCCTGAGCTGTTGGCAAATGTTGGGCAAGGTGGAGACCGGGAGTAACAAATAGCAAGCTGGACCCACCAGATATACACTCTGACTTTTATATTGGGAATCGGCGCCATCTGGCTCCTCTTTCACGTGAGGAAGAATGGAAAAACTGCATGTAAATGAGCCATGAATAGGTGTAACTGAGAAGTGAATGCATGTAAATGAGTTTTTGTCTTGTTGTTTAAACCTTGGGTACAAAATTAGACTCTTTATCTTCAATGTCGAGAATCACATTTTTCCAATCTTACTGTATTTTCCCAACTGACTCGCCACTGCCCTCATCCTTCAGCTCAGGGGCTGGGGAAATTCAGCCCATGGTCTCACCAAGACCCTGCTCTATTGAGGTAACAGCTCCGCAGATATTGTTAATACAGCTGTCAAAGGGACTGTGGACCTTATTTTGATTGACTGTTGTATAAACAGTTCAATTCATGATCAGTACTTAGCTTGTTTATATTCTACATCAATTACGTAGATCAGACACCTCGGTATCATGCATTCACATTTGCTAATGATACAAAGTTAGGTGGGATTATAAATTGAGAGGAGATTGCAAAAAGACTGCATAAATGGTTTAACAATACCGTTTTTCAAGTAGAGTTACAAGGAGGGGTTCAGGGGTGAAGGCTAGGATGCCTAACAATCATTTACAGAGCTGGGTTTATGTCCTAGCAGATTGGAGCAAGGCATCTAACGTCCCAGCCTCAGCTTCCTAAGGCCTCTGTTTCCACCTCGGGCCCACTTCAGGAGGTGATGGCCCAGCTTCAGTCAGTCTCCACTAACCCACTTTGAAAACGATGCAGGCAGGCACTGCCAGTAGTGGTACCTTCACATCTTAAAAAATGGACCAACTTAGAACTCCCATCTCAAAGATGAAATTCCATGCCTTGGTTTCTTCCTACTTCTGGAATGTTGTCTATGTCTTCTTTCATGAAGGTAGATACAATGGGCAGAATCTTATAAGGCTCTACTTGACACGGATAACAGCTAGCTGTGCGACTGATTTGGACAACGTGTATAATGAGGCCCATTTCAATGTTGGGAGCATCTCGTTCCTTCTTTAATGCTTTTCACAAGTGGTAACTGTGAGTTTCTCATGAGGCAGTGGTGAATTACCAATAAAGCAGGTTTATTACTTGCTAAATACCTTTTTGGCAGCGTAACTCACTTCATTAATATTCAATTTCCTATCTTACCAAACTTGTCAAACGTTCTAGCGGTTGAGAAAACTCAATGTGGAAACCAGCACAGATACCTGGTAGATTCAGTACACTGTATATTTTGAATAAAGTCCATGTTGCCCAAGACCAAACTGCTCACCAAGGACATGATGCATTGCACCAGATGCACACATCCCTCATCCACGGACATGAGCACTGGGTACTTGCCATCCACTCATTACCAACATGACACCTCTCCAATACATTGGCAAGCTGTTCTTGAAGTACCGACTTGTATTGTAGGACACGACAGCAACTCGTTTTGGAAGGCTTTATCAGGGACACTTTGTGAGCATGGACAGGTAGAGATGCTGGCATCAGAGTCAAAGTGTGTGGTGCTGGAAAAGCACAGCCAGTCAGGCAGCATCAGAGGAGCAGAGGATTCGACATTTCAAGCATCAGCTTGCAAGCGGGCATCAGAGCCGCCCCGCATTTGCCACGGGACTATGCCTACATCAGGAAACGATAAGAATTCATTTTTGTGTTTTAAACAGCAGTCGCAGCTTTAAACCCACAAAAACTCAGCAGCTGCCGGTCCGCCCACGTGACTGGGAGATAGGAGACAGAGGACAGATAGAATCCACACTAGACCAACATTACCCATGACTCATGGACCAAAACTCCGGAATTAATTAAATATGGAAAGCCATCTCCTAATCGCATCAAGAGACTGACTGAAACACACCCATACCCATCGATACGGAGCCATCCTGACACAAAGGACAGCCATCCACCAGACAGGTACGGACAGACCAATACACACCAACACCCCAAGGGGACAAAGGGGGGTGCTAGCCCCTGTCCTCACAGAGAGAGACAAACAGATAATACCCGGACCCGTTTTACATAAACCAATTAGCACCCTATTGTGCGTGCCCTGCAACTCTCCTGGGACGGCAGGAAATAGACCATTCGCACCTACTCCAGTGATAATGGGGAACTATCATCCCATTCATCCTCAAATCCCACACATCCTGACAACTAAAAGTATATAATATGTAGC
>NC_057712.1:73159102-73185008 GCF_004010195.1 Chiloscyllium plagiosum
CATAGCTTTAAGTTAAGGGGTGGTAGGTATAGGACAGATGTTAGGGGTAGATTTGGCATATGGCGTACTGGCTTTTATTGGTAGAGGAATTGAGTTCCGGAGTCCTGAGGTCATGATGCAGTTGTATAAGACTCTGGTGCGGCCGCATCTGGAATATTGTGTGCAGTTTTGGTCGCCATACTATAGGAAGGATGTGGAGGCACTGGAACGGGTGCAGAGGAGGTTTACCAGGATGTTGCCTGGTATGGAAGGAAGATCGTATGAGGAAAGACTGAGACACTTGGGGCTGTTTTCCTTAGAGAAAAGAAGGTTTAGGGGTGACTTGATTGAGGTGTACAAGATGATTAGGGGGTTAGATAGGGTTGACAGTGTGAGCCTTTTCCCGCGTATGGAGTCGGGTATTACAAGGGGGCATAGCTTTAAATTAAGGGGGTGTAGATATAGGACTGAAGTTAGGGGTAGGTTCTTCACTCAGCGAGTCTTAAGTTCATGGAATGCCCTGCCAGTAGCAGTGGTGGACTCTCCCTCTTTATGGGCATTTAAGCGGGCATTGGATAGGTATATGGAGGATAGTGGGTTAGTATAGGTTAGGTGGGCTTGGATCGGCGCAACATCGAGGGCCAAAGGGCCTGTACTGCGCTGTATTCTTCTATGTTCTATGTAATACAAAAATTGGATGGCAAACTAGGAAATGTTACTGCAACCTAGAATGAACCAATTCAAAATGTCGTGACCCTGGTCACAGTTGAAGGTATTTTGTCAATATGAGACAGATTTCAGCAAGAACACCTTTATAAGAAGGAAAAACATTGATGCAGTGTTTCTTGGTGAGATGGTGGTGGAAGAAGTTGCCCCTTTCTGAGACCATTCTTCCTCTCCTCTTTTCTGCTTTAGCAGTTTGTCTTCCTCTGCACTGCCTCTGTTGATGTTCCTCTTTACACGGGATAAAAACGCCTGCTCCCTTGACAGGGAGCAAGTGAGCTGAGCAGAACCTTTGAAATAAAAACCAAAGCCTATATAGCCTGTAGACTATGGCAACTTTAAAACCATTCCAAACCACAAATAATTTCTACAAATAAGGCAATATCCAGTTGAGATCAATCAACAACTGTCCTGAAAACAACTGATGACTGTTGAGATTGAGGGGCTCCTTTCCATTGTACCTGCACTAACATCCGAACCAAGATGGCGATCAGTGCCTTTGCATGCTCTGCATGGCCATTTGGAAATTGAAATGGCACTTAGCCTACAAAACATTGCCACAAAGTGGCCAAATATTGCACCAACTAGACCTTCAGCTTCTGTTTACTGTTATAATGCAGAATCTGAAAAGGGTCTGGAGTCAGGGAAGATTCCCAATTATTTTGCAAACTGTAGCCACCTGCACCACTGACAGATTGGGCTCATTTGGTGTATAGCTCAAAAAGAAAGTCTTTCTTATCCTGGAAAAATGTGGCTATTACCTGCTTACCTCTTAAAAATAAAGGTTTTCAAATCTTTAAACAATATTTGTAACCTCAACTCCGAGGCAATTCCCCACCTCCACCCTTAGGTTGGCTGCTAGACCTGGTCTCATCGGGTAAAATGTGTTCTCCAAATCCTGACCCAAATGAACCATGAGGATGGCAGGAATGGCAATATTTGGAGGCCACCTTCCCTGACATCAATGTTATATTTAGAGTGGGCAGCAGCTCCAGGGAAAAAAATACTATGAATCTCGGAAAAGACCTGAAGTACAAGAGGAAGCGATGACCTAGCAGTATTAATCCAGAGGCCCAGGTAATGTTCTGGGGACACGGGTTCGAATCCCACCATTCGAGATGGGGGAATTTGAATTTAATAAAAATCTGGAATTAAGATTCTAATGATGATATTGAATCCATTGCCAAATCTATGGAAAAGCCCATCTGATTTATTAATGTCCTTCAGGGAAGGAAACAACCAACCTTACCTAGACTGGCCTACCTGTAACTCCAGACACACAGCAATGTGATTGATTCTTAACTGGTCTCTGGGCAGCATCTGGTAAACCTCTTCTGCACCCTGTGCAAAGCCTCCATATCGTTCCAGTCACGTGGCAACCAGAATTGAATGCAATCTTTCCCTGTAGAAAGATTGTGCACAGTATCTATTCAAACCATCAAACATCAAATCACCATTTTCAGAAAGACAATTACAAACTCAGCTCTTGACATCTATTGCCACTGTCCCATTTACACTACACAATTTTATGTGATCAGTGTTTTTGGAAACCTGCTGCTTTACAAGTTGGCTGTTTATTTTCCCAGAAAGCCAGAAACTTATGGCAAAAAATTCTGACCTCGCCAGCAACGCCCTCATCCCATCAATGAGTAAAAACAAATCCCAGTCTAGTGTGTGCCCATTTTGACATATTACTACCCGAGTTACAGTCACAACATAAGGAACTAATCAATGCCATGACAGTGAGCTTTAGAAGATAGAACAGTACAGCACAGGAACAGGCCCTTTGACCCACAATGTGGCGCCAAACATTACCTCAAATTAAACTCATACCTTCTAACTGCCCTTTGTCCATATCCCTCCATTCCTTGCACATGCAGGTGCTTTTCTGAAAGTCCCTTAAACTTCCCGATTGTATCTGCTCCACTACCACCCCTGGCAGCACAGTCCAGACCCTTATCTCTCACTGTGTAAAAAACTTGGCTCCACATCTCATAGAGTCACAGAGCACGGAAACAGACTCTTTGGTCCAACCAATCCATGCCGAACATAATCCCAAGCTAAACAAATTGTACCTGCCTGCTCCTGGCCCATATCCCTCCAAATCATTCCTGTTCATGTACTTATCCAAATGTCTTTTAAGCTTTGGATTTGTACCCACATATCTCATTTGAACATTCTCCCTCTCACCTTAAATGTATGCCCTCTAGTATTAGATGTTTCAACTCAAGGAAATAGATTCTGACCATCAACCCTATCGGTGCACCTCATAATTTTATCGACTTCTATCAATCTCCTCTCAGCCTCCACTGCTTTAGAGAAAACAACTGAGTTTTTGTAGCCTCTCTTTATAGCTCATACCGCCCAATCCAGGCAGCATCCTGTTAAACCTCTTCTGCATCCCCTCCAAAGCCTCCATGTCGTTCCAGTCACGTGACAACCAGAATTGAATGCAATCTTTCCCTGCAGGTTTAGGAACCTTTCTTTATGCACAGTACCTATTCAAACAATCAAACATCAAATCACCGTTTTCAGAAAGACAAATACAAACTCAGCTCTTGATAACTATTGCCACTGTCCCATTTACACTTTACAATTTTATGTGATCAGTGTGTTTGGAATCCTGCTGCTTTACAAGTTGGCTATTTATTTTCCCATAAAGCCAGAAACTTATAGAGCTGATTTCATTGGGTTTTCTGACCTTGTGCAGAGGAATCCTTACTTTGATATTTAGTACAGATTCCAGCTTTGTCAGGACATGAAAAGAATTAATTTCGAAAGATAAGTCAATCGATCAAGATAAATATGAATGCTAATCTCCCATAGCTTTCACTTTCTCCCCAAATCATTGAAATCTGTTTAATTATCTTTACCTCAGCTGGAATGTTTTGCTGTTTGATTGTACTGCGTTACCAAGAAGTATGCCAATGTATGCTATACATGAATTTGTTATTCAAATAATGTTTTTTCTAAAAACAAAACAAGGCAGTAAATAATCTATATTTGTTGTTGGAGACCTTTGATATTTTGACATGCCCTCTGGACTACAGTGTAAGACAATATCACAGGAGCTAACTGACAAATTTTCCCTAGTGTTAGTTGCTGCCTTAAGGATGTGCAGACAATGTGACTGGAAAGTCAGGAGACGAGGAAACCTAGTGCTGTTAATGGATAATTGGATTGCTATCCATTGACAGCAGACAGCCTTCATGTCAGCCTTTTCCAGAATTCCTCATCACCAGAACTAGCATCAAGGCATCACTTGGCTGATGGGGAAATCTTTCATGTATGCCTGGACTCTTTGCCATTGCATCCTGCTCTCAAAGCAGCCCCAGAGGTGAGGGCCGAGGTAGGGATTATCACATTTCTGGGTGAAATGCCTTTGCAAAGGAAGTCTGGGAAAAGAGACAGTGATTTTTGTTGGGGTTTGTTCCAAACCACTCCACAGCCAATTGCCCAGGACTCACACCATGACAAACATCAAATGCAGACGGAGGACCATCAACACGGTGATAGACAGTCTTTGATCTGCCCGAAACTTGTTGGTCTTCCAGACCAAGGTGTGGACCATGACCTAGTGCTGCAGACTGGCACATTCCAAGGTCCAGGACTATGTGCTGAGGGACACATTAAACCTTGGGGTAGCTGCCACCAAGGTACACTGGGGAAATAGCTCTGTTTAAGGTCTTTCTGCTGAAATTCAATGGGAGCCCATTCAGTCATTGGACCCTCCCAGTGCCTCAATGTATGCAATTATAATTTTGTACAAGTAACAAATGCCTTGGGTTTATTTGTTCTACAGATGATATATGATGTGCTTGGGATCACAGAGACCTGGCTCCAAGGTGACCAAGGATGGGAGCTCAACTTCCGAGGATATTCAATTTTCAGGAAAGATAGGTGGAGAAGAAAGGAAGGCGGTCGTAGCATTGCTGGTTAACGAGAAGATTAACACAATATTAAGGAAGATCATTAGCCTGAACAATGTAGAATCTGTATGGGTGGAGCTGCAGAACACCAAAAGGAAAAACACATTAGTGGGAGTTGTGTAGAGACCAACAATTATTCGTTGTGAGGCTGGGAATGAATCAAACAGTAAATTAGGAATGCATACAGTAAGCATACAGCACTTATTATGCGTGAGTTCAATTTGTATATTGATTGGACTAACCAAACTGGTAGCAATGCAATGGCAGATGATTTCCTGGAATGAATGAGGGATGGCTTCTTCAACCAATATGTCGAGGAACCACCTAGAGAACAGATCATCCTAGACTGGGTAAGGGGAAAGGATTAATTAGCAAACTTGTGGTGTGAAACCTGTGGGGAAGAATTCTTCAGTAAGATAGAGAGTGACACTGTTAAAGCTGAGAATGAGGGGACTTAACTGAAAGAGAGCTAACTTTGATGAGACTGCACTGGCCAGGACAAACTAACCAAGACTACTTAAGGGGTTGATGGTGGGTAGGCAATGGCAGGCATTTAAAGAACCAATGGATGTACTTCAACAATTGTACATCCCTGTCTGGCATAAGAGTACAACAGGGTAGGTGGCTCAACTACATCTAACAATGGAAATCAGGATCACGTTAAAGCCAAAGTGGAGACATATAAATTGTCCAGAAAAAAACAGTAAACCCGAGGACTGGGAGAAATTTAAAATTCAGCAGAGGAGAATAAAGGGGTTTAATTTGGAAAGGGAAAATAAAAAATGACATTAAGCTTGTGAAAAACATTATAACTGACTGCAACATCTTCTATAGATATGTGAAGAGAAAAAGACTGGTGAAGACAAATGTAGGTCCCTTACGGCTAGAATTATAATGGACAACAAAGAGATGGTAGACCAGTTGAACAAATACTTTGGATCTGTCTTCACTTAGAAGAATACAAATAACCTTCTGGAAATGCTCGGGGACAGAGAGTCAAGCATGAAACAGGAGGTGAAAGAAATGGTCAAGAAATGGTTTAAGGAAATTGATGGGATTAAAACCCAATTAGTCCCCAAGGCCTAATGCTCTGCATCCCAGAGTACTTAAGTAAATGGCCCTAAAAATAGTGGATGCATTGATCATCATTTTCCAGCATTCTATAAACTCTGTAAGAGTTCCAATGGACTGGAGGGTGGCTAATGTAACCCCACTTTTTAAAAAAGGAGGGAGAGAAAAGGGGAATTATGGGCCAGTTAGCCTGGCATTAGAGGTGGGAAAAATGCTGGAGTCAACTACTAAGGATGCAGTAACTCAGCATTTGGAAAATGGTGACAATATTGGTCCAAGTCAACATGGATTCACTGAACAGAAATCATGCTTGACAAATCTTCTGGAATGTTTTGAAGATGATACTATAGAGTGGACAAGGGTGAATCAGTGGATGCTGTGTATCTGGACTTTCAAAGGGCTTTTGACAAGGTCCCACATGAGATATTAGTAAGGAAAATTAAAGCGCATGGTGCCAGAAGTAATGCATTGACATGGATAGAGAACTGATTGGCAGACAGGAAGCAGAGAGTTGGAATAAACAAGTCCTTTTCAGAATGGCAGGCAGTGATGAGTGGGGTGCTGCAGGATTCAGTGCTGAGACCCCAGCTGTTCATCAGGTACATTAATGATTTGGATGAATAGATTGAATGCAATATCTCCAAATTTGCAGATGACACTAAGCTGGGTGGCAATGTGTGTTGTGAGAAGGATGTTCAGAGGCTGCAAGGTGACTTAGACTGGTTGGCTGATTGGACAAATACTTGGCAAATGTAATATAATGTGGATAAATGTGAGGTTATCCACTTTGCTGGCAAAAATAGGAAGGCAATTATTATCTGATTGGTGGTAGTTTAGAAAAAGGTGAGATGCAACAAGACATGGGTGTCTTGGAGGAACAGTCACAGAAAATTGGCATGCAGGTGCAGCAGGCAGGGAGGAAAGCTAATGGCATGATGGCATTCGTAGCTCAAGGATCTGAGTAGAATTAGAATTAGAGAATCCTTTATTGCTATGTGTTCTCAAGAACAGAACTACAGTAGTACAGCAAAATGTTTTACAATGTCGCGTCTTATTGCGCGATCTTAGGTACAAATAATCGAGGTACAAATCTTAAATATAAAGATGAATAAAAATGAAAAGTAGTTGTGTTACTTTACAGTGATTTATAGTAGAAGTTAGAAAGATGACATGGTTAAAAGGATACCTATGTCTTGCTGCAGTTATACAGGGCCTTGGTGAGGTCATACTTTGAGTATTGTGTGCAATTTTCGTCTCCTAGTCTGAGGAAGGATATTCTCGCTATTGAGAGAGTCCAGTGAAGGTTCATCAGACTGATTCCTTGGATGGCAGGACTGACTTACAAAGAAAGACTGGATTGACTGGGCTTGTACTCGCTGGAATTTAGAAGAATGTTGGGGGTGGGGAGGGGGAGGATCTCGTTGAAACATATAAAATCCTGATGGAACTGGACAGGCTAAATGCAGGAAGGGTGTTCCTGATGTTGGGGGAAGTCCAGAACTAGGTTTCACAGTCTAAGAATAAGGGAAAAGCCATTCAGGACTGAGATGAGGTAGAATTTCTTCACTCAGAGTTGCGAACCTGTGTAATTCTTTACCACAGAAAGCTAATGGGGCCAATTCATTAGATATGTTCAAGAGTGAGTTGGATGTAGCCCTTGCTGCTAAAGAGAGCAAGGGGTATGGAGAGAAAGCAGGAATGGGATACTCATATTGCGTGATTAGCCCTGATCATATTGAATAGTGGGGCAGGCTTGAAGAGCCGAATGGCCTAAGCCTGCACCTATTTTCTATGTTTCTATATGTAAAGACTGTGTACAGAATTGAACTGCTCTAGTGACTAATTTTTTTTTTACAAACTATATACTTGAAATAATAAAACACCCTTTCCATACCCCACCCAACCGCAAATACTAATAGTTTAAAAACCTGAACATGTGCATGAGACCAGTGCATTAAGGTGGCCTACATTAAGGGAACTTTACTCAGAGGAAACAAAAGGTGCTTAGGTGCCGTAAACTAGTCAATGACAATGATCTGTTCTTCTTCCTCCCGTTCCTGTCACAAGAATCAGCATCAAAAATAGGAACAGGTTTGGTCCGGTGAGTATTAGTGCTGATAGGAACATGAGGTACTGTGGGAAAAGGGACAATTTATTGGTTTAACATGCAGGAAGCTCTGGACAATATTGAGGATTGGGCTGACAAGCAGCAAGTAATGTTTATACAACACCAAGTGCCTGGGCACAATGATCTCTAACTAGATGGATTTTAACTATGGCACCTCTCAACATTTAACAGCATCATCTTCATTGAATTCCCCATCATCAATGCCCTGCGAGTCGCCACTGACTGAAGATTTAACTGCAGCAGCCATATAAATATTTTAACAATAGAAGCAGGCGAGAGGCTGAGTATTCTGTGGTGGGTAATTCACCCCTGATTTCCTAAAATCTTTCCACCTTCCATAAGGCACAAATCAGAGGTGTGGTATATTAAAGCTTCATCTGCCTGGATGTGTGGAGCTCTAACAACCTTCAAGAAGCTCAACACCATCCACTACAGGCTGCTTAATCACTGTATCCACCACCAACACAGCATGGCTGCACATGGTACACATTAAAAGATAGTCAGTATAGTGTAGTCAGGATGAGTGATACTATTCTCTGCAGGGCAGAAGTGAGGACTGCAGATGCTGGAGATCAGAATCTAGATTAGAGTGGTGCTGGAAAAGCAGGTAGCATCCAAGGAGCAGGAAAATCGACATTTCGGGCAAAAGCCCTTCATCAAGGCTTTTGCCCAAAACCACTACTTTCTGCAGGCCAGAGTGATAATCCGAATGGCTGTGATACCTGTCTGGTGCCAGCATTCCAGACCTCCATTTGAAGGTGGAGAGGAACTGGAGTTAGAAGTAGGGACCATCCAGTATTTGAGGTCTATGTGGAACTGGAAGGGGAAGCAAATGGACTACATCTTCTCAAAGGCAACTAGGGATGGGCAATAAAGCTGACCCAGCCAGTGATACCCACCCAGTGAAAAAAAAGAACTGATGACATAGATAGGACTAGGAAAAATGTCCTGCTTCAGGATTATGAGCAGGTCAGGGCTAAATTAAATAATAGAACTTCAAAGGTAATAAACACAAGATAATAAGTCTGAACCATGAAATAATTGTCCCGGCATCAATGAGATTGGAGAGATGAATGCTTGGCTCATAGACTAGTGTAGGAGAAATGGGTTTCCATTCATGAGGCAGTGGCAATAAGACTGAGGAAAATGGCCACTGTAATGCTGGGGTGCGCTTCAGCTGAATAATGCTGTGTCCGGTATTCTGGAAAATTGTTTAACAAAGGAATAGGGAAGGTCTTAAAATAAAAAGCAGGAGGAAGGGTTATATGGGGAGATGTGGTAAATCAAAGGCCATCAATGAGGTAATAGAGCAGGATAGTGACTTAGGGAATGATAATCAAAGTATGGCAAGAGAGACAGAAAGTACAAATTCATGACTGGGTTAAAGTCAGAGATTGCAAAACTATTATAAAGACAGAATTAAAGTCCTTATATCTTATTTTGCTCAGTGTTCATAACAAAATGAACAAAGTTTCAGAGCAGATAGAAATTAATAACTACAATGTAAAAGCCAACAGAGAGGTTTAGTTACAGGATAATCAAGACTTGGGCATGAATATTGGAGATATTTCAGAATATTTCAAAAAGACAAGGAAGCCAGGAAAAAGTGGTGGGGTGGATCTGTTCACTAAGGATGTCTGAAGTACAGTATTCATGCATGGCCTTAGCTCAATAGAATAAGATGTAGGATCAGATTGAGTAGAGTGAAAAATAAGGAAGGTAAGAGATCATTTGTGTAAAGGTTTACAGGCCTGTTAACTGTGGTTTCACTACAAGACAGAGTTCATGCACTGGAAGAAATAAATTGGACATGTAAGAAATTTACTGAAATACGCATGATTTTAATTTACACATAGATTGGGTAAATTAGAATGACAATGGTACACTGGAAAATGAGTTCATGAATATATTTGGGGTAATTTCTAAGATTAGTATGTTCTAGCACCAGACATAGATCAGGGTATTCTAGACCAGTTAATGCATAATGAGGCAGGAGTAATCAAATACTGCATCGTAAAAGTGCCATTAGGTGGCAGCAATCATAACATAATAGAATGTAACAAAAATTGCTGGAGAGACTCAGTAGGTCTGGCAACATCTGTGGATAGATCACAGAATTAATGTCGAGAGTCCATACCCCCTTTTTCCGAAGAACTGAACTCAAAATGCTAACTCTGTTTTTGCCCCAGAAATAATGCCAGACCTGTTGAGTTTCTCCAGCAATTTCTGTTTTGTTTCAGATTTCCAGCATCTGCAAGTCTTTGTTTTATAACAGAAGTTAACATTGGGCAGAATCTTATACAAGTCTATATGGTTGTGGTAAGATTTGTGGCAGAATTCGACAAGATGTCCGTTGAGGCCAATTTCAACATTGGAAGTCTCCCACTCCACCTTTTATGCTTTTGTCAAGCGCATGGCAAGTTTCTCACCTGGCAATGGCATGTTACCAATTCAGAGGAATTATTGTCTGTTATAGGCCTTGTTAACAGCCCAACTCGCCTCATAAATATTCAGCCTCTTATCTTAATAATTGCACCAAATGAGCTAGATTTGGAGAAAATTCAACTTGGAAAACAATGGGAGTGCCTGGTAAATTTGCTGCTTGCTCAGAACAACTTCCATGCTGCGTACAGCCAAATAGTATCTCAGGACACGATCAACAGACACCAGCCACAGGCTCTCCTTATCCATGGATTATGATATCTGGTATTTGCCAACCCCTCACCATTACAGTACTTCTCCAATATATTCCTCTCTGATACACTGACACGATATTCTGGAAGCACAGACCTGCATTGCAGCATGCACCAGCAACTCTCATTGAAGGTCTGCTGCAGGAACACTATGTGCACAGGGACAGGGATCCAACTCACAGATTGGATCACGCTGCATCTCAGGGCTGCTTTCTTGCTCTATTAGCACTTGATAAATCAGTACCTACCTACATGCTTGCAGGATCCATGCCTTGACCTGCCTTGTTGTGACTGTTATCATATTCATACAAACAGGCAGCTTGCCTGGCTGTTCAGTGCTGCTCAGTCAAGGAATTGCATATCTTGCTGTACAGCAGTGCATTACGCCATTGTTAAACCTATACCATGTGCTAGCAGCCTGTGTGGTGGTGAGCCGCCTTGGCTCAAACTCATAGCTAAAATGAAAGTGGGACCCTTGAACAATGCAACTGGGGAACGGTTCTTGTCACCTGCTTGTCACCTGCTCTTATAACCATTGTATTTGTATATCTAATCTAATTCAGTTTCTGGTTAATGATTGTGATTTCTACTTTTGGAAGGATAAAGACAATAGGTACTTAGGAAGACAACCACTTCCAAATTCCCCTTCAGGAGTAAATTAATTTATACAGGTACAAAATCACGTAATATTGCAGAGGTGGAAATAAACAATCTTCACGTTAGCATGGATAGATGGCCAAAAGTCCATCTCAAGTCAAACATCAGATCAGATCTTTCGGGGAGGAACATGTGGTGGCAGTTGTACTTTTTACATCTGTGGTTCATGAAGGAAACTGCACATGTTAAAGTCCAGCTGCCTTTAGTCAGATCTAGTTTTCACTCATAGATGTCCAAAGTATGGTTATCCTTGAGAACCTTACTTTTTAACTTCCTGCCTAACTTCCTGCATCCTCTCCTCAGAATTTTGTCCTTTTCTCTTCCCGTGTGATTAGTTCCAATGTGCACAATGACCTCCTGCTAGTCCATCTCCCCTTTGAGAATATTCTGCACCCTCTCTGAGATATCCTTCAGCCTGGCTCCAGGGAGGCAACACATTCTGATGTCATTGAGCTTTCAGAGCATGGAAACAGACCTTTTTGGTCCATTGTGTCCACACTGGTCATCAAATATCCATCTATTCTCATCTCATTTTCCAGCACTTGTTAAGGGGCCTGTGTGCAATGGTATTTCAAACCTTCATCTAAGTAGAGTCATAGAATCTTAGATATGTACAGTACAGAAACAGACTCTTTGGTCCAATTTTTCCATTCCAGCCATATATCCTAAATTAATCTAGCCCCATTCGCCAGCACTTGGCTCATATCCATCTAAACCTTTCCCATTCATATATCCATTCAGATGTGTTTTAAATGTTGTAACTGTACCAGCCTCCAGCTCTTCCTCTGGCAGCTCATTCCATACATGCACCATCATGTGTGTGAAAAAGGTTGCCCCTTAGGTCCCTTTTAAATCTTTCCCCTCTCATCCTAAACTTATGCCCTCTAGTTCTAGACTCCCCGACCCTAGGGAAAAGACCTTGTCTATTTACCCTATCTATACCTCTCATGATTTTATAAACCTCTATATGGTCACCTCTCAGCCTCCGTCGCTCCAGGGAAAACAGCCCCAGCCTATTCAGTCTCTCCCTAGAACTCAAACTTTCCAATCCTAACAACAACTTTGTAAATCTTTTCTGAACCTTTTCAAGTTTCATAACATCTTTCCTATAGGAGGCAGACCAAAATTGCACGCAATATTCCAAAAGTGACTTAATCAACGTCCTGTTGAGCCACAACATGATCTCGCAAATCTTATATTCAATGGTCTGACCAATAAAGGAAAGCATACTAAACACCTTCCTCACTGCCCTATCCACATGAGACTCCATTTTCAAGGAACTATGAACCTGCACTCCAAAGTCTCTTTGTTCAGCAACAGGACATTACCATAGTTTATAAGTCCTGCCCTTTATCCACTTTTACACATTTTGAGACATCCAGCACTTCCTCTTTTGTAATATGGACATTTTCAAAATGTCACCATCTATTTCCCTACATTCTATAACTTCCAAGTCCTTCTCCACATCAAACACTGATGCAAAATACTTGTTTAGTATCTACCCCATCTCCTGCGATTTCACATGTAGGCTGCCTTGCTGATCATTGAGGGGTCCTATTCTCTCCCTAGTTACGCTTTTGTCCTGAATGTATTTCTAAAATCCCTTTGGATTATCCGTAACCCTTGCCAAAGCTATCTCATCTCCCCTTTTTGCTCTCCTGATTTCCCTCTTAAGTATACTCAGACTGCCTTTATACTCTTCCAAGGATTCACTCAATCTCTGCGATATATACCTGATATATGCTTCCTTCTTTTTCTTGACCAAAACCTCAATTTCTCTAGTCATCTAGCATTCCCCACACCTTGTCTTTCACCCTAATAAGAACATACTGTCTCTGGACTCTCATTTCTGAAAGCTTCCCATTTTTCAGCCATCCCTTTATCTGCAGACATCTGCTCTCAATCAAATTTTGAAAATTCTTGCTTAATACCATCAAAATTGGTCTTCCTCCAATTTAGAACTTTAACTTTTGGACCCTGTTGATCCTTTTCCATCACTAACTTAAAACTAATAGAATTATGGTCACTGGCCTCAAAGTGCTCCCCCACTGACACCTCAGTCACCTGCCCTGCCTTATTTCCCAAGAGTAGGTCAAGTTTTGCACCTTCTCTAGTAGGTACATCCAAATACTGAATCAGAAAATTTTCTTGTACACACTTCACAAATTCCCCTCCATTTAAACCCTTAACATGATGGCAGTCCTAGTCTATGTTTGGAATGTTAAAATCCCCTACCATAATTGCCCTATTATTCTTAAAGATAACGGAGATCTCCTTACAAATTTGTTCCTCAATTTCCTGCTGACCACGGGGGTGGGGGAATGGGGTGGGTAGTTCTATAGTACAATCCCAATAAGGTGACCATCCCTTTCTTATTTCTCAGTTCCACCCAAATAACTTCCCTGGATGTATTCCCAGGAATATTCTCCATAAGTACAGCCATAATGTTAACCTTTATCAAAAACAGCACTACCCCGCCTCTCTTGAACCTCTTTCTATCCTTCCTGTAGCATTTGTATCCTGGAACATTAAGCTGCCAGTCCTGTCCATCCCTGAATCACATCTCTGTAATTGTTATGATATCCCAGTCCCATGTTCCTAACCATGCCCTGAGTTCATCTGCCTTCCCTGTTCGGCCTCTTGCATTGAAATAAATGCAGTTTAATTTATCAGTCCTACCTTGTTCTCTGCTTTGTTGCTGCCTGCCCTGATTGTTTGACTGGCTCCTTTTCCCAACTCTACCAGTATCAGATTCATCTCTTTTCTCACTACCTCCCTGGGTCCCTTACTAGTTTACATCCTCCTGAGCAGCTCTAGCAAATCTTCTTACCAGTATATTAGTCCCCTTCCAAATCAGGTGCAATCTGTTCTTCTTGTGTAGATCACTTCTACTCCAGAAGAGATTCCAATGATCCAAAAATGTGAACCTTTCTTCCCTGCACCAGCTTCTCAAGCACACATTCATCTGTTATATCCTCCTATTCCAACCCTCACTAGCTCGCAGCACCGGGATAATCCAAATATTACTACCCTCAATGACTTCCTTTTAAAATTCTTGGCGACCTTCTGACATTCTCCCTTCAGAATCCCATTCTTTTTCCTTCCTATGTCGTTGGTTCCAATGTGTACCATGACCTCCTGCTGGTTCCTCTCCCCCTTGAGAACATTTGAGATCTCCTTGCGCTTGGCACTAGGGAGACAACACACCATTCTGATTTCTCGCTGTTGACCACAGAAATGTCTGTATGTGCTTCTGACTAGCGTTCCCCAACGTAATCGATCATTTGGAACCTGGTGTATCCCTCATTGTATTAGAGCCAGTCTCGATACTAGAAACTTGGCTGTTCGTGCTTGAGAGCCCAGCACTTCTCTACATTTTCCAAAACAGTACACTTATTTGAGACGGGGAGATAGCCACAGGAGACTCCTGCACTACCTGCCTCCCTCCCCTTCCTTTCCTGGAGGTAACCCATCTACCTGACTGTATCTGTGGCATTTCTCCCTTCCTATAACTGCCAGCCATCACACCACTTAGTTCCTGTAAATTCCTCATTGCCTCTAACTGCCACTCCAACCAATCCATGCAATCTGATTGGATTCACAATCAAACACACTTACTGCAGACATAATCATCAGTAACATGGAAACTCTCCCTAATCTTCCACATCACTCTACTAAAGGCCATCTTTGCACTTTAACAATCTACAGACTCAGAAAATAGCACAGTCTTACTGCTCCAAAAAGCACTGTTCCAGGCTAACTTCGTACTTATGCTATATATTTTTAAATGTTAATCTAAAATAATCCACTCTATTTTCTATTTAAAAAAAGCCAGCAAGGTTACACTTAAAACCTTGTTCCTGTGCTGTGAGCTCTCCCACACCAGTTCCTCCAAGGTCAGCTGTGAATTTCACAGTTTGTTAATTTTTCTTAGATGCACTCCAACATCCAGAGATACTTGAACTCAAACAGCAAAGTTAAAAATCACACAACACCAGGTTATAGTCCAACAGGTTTAATTGGAAGCACACGAGCTTTCGGAGCGACGTTCCTTCATCAGGTGATAATGGAGGGCTCGATCGTAACACAGAATTTATAGCAAAAATTTGCAGTGTGATGTAACTGAAATTATACATTGAAAAATTGATTGTCTGTTAAGCCTTTCATCTGTTAGAATACAGTGATAGTTTCACTTCTTTCATGTGTAAATCACAAAACCTTTTTTTTAAAGTTGCATTCTCGGGTTATCACTGTATTCTAACAGATGAAAGGCTTAACAGACAATGTATAATGTATAATTTTCAATGTATAATTTCAGTTACATCACACTGCAAATTTTTGCTATATATTCTGTGTTACGATCGAGCCCTCCACTATCACCTGATGAAGGAACGTCGCTCCGAAAGCTAGTGTGCTTCCAATTAAACCTGTTGGACTATAACCTGGTGTTGTGTGACTTTTAACTTTGTACACCCCAGTCCAACACCGGCATCTCCAAATCAAACAGCAAAGGTAGTAGCTGTGCAGATTCATGGCTGTGTCAGACAGAGTATAGATTTCTTTCTCTCTGTCTCTCACTGACCACGTGGTCTTTGTCTTTGCTTCTCTTCCTCCTTTTTAAAGTGCTGTTTTGATCTTTTTTCCCCAATGTTCCAAAACAATGAAACAGCTTATAAACAATAACTGCTCCTGAAAATTGAGGAAATCACCTCCAACACCTAAAATAACTCAAAAAAGCAGTTCGCATAGCCACAATGTTTTTACCATCCTCTATCTTGGATTACCCAGAAGGTTCCTATCTTTATCAGCCTTTCAATCAGTGAGTTCCAGACTCCCACAACTCTCGAGGTGATTTGTCTCCTCTGAACCTTCTGCTCCTTAGCTTAAAATGGTGTTCTTGACCCCTCTACTAAGGGGCAAAATTTCCCCCATCTTCCTTGTAGAGATCCGGGTGTTCTTGTACACCAGTCAATGAAGGTAAGCATGCAGGTATAGCAGGTAGTGAAGAAGGCTAATAGCATGCTGGCCTTCATAACAATAGGGATTGAGTATAGAAGCAACGAGGTTCTTCTGCAGCTGTACAGGGCCCTGGTGAGACTACACCTGGAGTACTCTGTGCAGTTCTGGTCTCCAAATTTGAGGAAAGACATTCTGGCTATTGAGGGAGTGCAGGGTAGGTTCACGATGCCAATTTCTGGAATGGCGGGATTACCTTACGCTGAAAGACTGGAGCGACTGGGCTTGTATATCCTTGAGTTTAGAAGACTGAGAGGGGATCTGATTGAGACATATAAGATTACTAAAGGATTGGACACTCTGGAGGCAGGGAAAATTTTCCGCTGATGGGTGAGTGCCGAACCAGAGCACACAGCTTAAAAATACGGGGTGGACCATTTAGGACGGAGATGAGGAGAAACTTCTTCACCCAGAGAGTGGTGACTGTGTGGAATGCTCTGCCCCAGAGGGCAGTGGAGGCCCAGTCTTTGGATTCATTTAAGAAAGAGTTGGATAGAGCTCTCAAGGATAGTGGAATCAAGGGTTATGTAGATAAGGCAGGAACAGGATACTGATTAGGGATGATCAGCCATGATCATATTTAATGGTGGTGCAGACTCGAAGGGCAGAATGGCCTACTCCTGCACCAATTGTCTATTGTCTATGCCCCTCAGAACTTGCACACTTCAAACAGATCCTCCCCTCAGCTTTCTCTGTTCTAAGGAAAACAACCCCAGTCTATCAAGCCTCTCTTCATAGCTGAATTGCTCCAGTCCAGCAAACATTGTATTGAACCTCTTCTGTACCCTTTCTAGTGCAATCACATCCCTCCTTATAGTGTGGTGACCAGAACTCCAGCTGTGACCTAACTAATGTCATACACAGCTCTGTCATATCTTCCTTGTTGTTGTATTAATTGCCTTGTCATTGTATTAATTGCCTTGTCTAATAAAGGTAAGTATCTTATATGCCTTCTTAATTACCTTATTTATCTGTTCTGCTAGCTTCAAGGATCTATGAACATGCACATCTCGATCCATCTTATCCTCAGAGATTCCTAGGATCCCATCAGTCAATGTGTACTCCCTTGCCTTGTTAGTCTTCCCAAAATATATCTCCTCACACTTTTCATTTGCCACTGCTCTACCCATCTGATCAGTCTGTCTACATCAGCCTGCAGCATAAGGTTTTCCTCTTTGCTATGTACCAGACCACCAATTTTCATATCTTCTATGAATTTACATCGATATCTAGATATCTTTGCTATGTACCAGACCACCAATTTTCATATCTTCTATGAATTTACATCAATATCTAGATCATGAATGTACACAACAAACAATAAGGAGCCCAAGCCCTGAAACTTATGGTATGCCTGTAGGCACAGGATTCTAGTCACAAGAACACCCTTCAACTATCACCTTCTGCTTCCTGCCATTAATCCATTTTTGGATCCATTGGGGCAACTTGGGCCAGTTAAGTTGCATCATTTCATTCCATTGGTCAGATCTAGATTCAAATCCTGGCACCAAAATGAAAGGACAATGTGGTAACTTGTTGAACTACTGGAAGACAAGAAAAACATTTGCATTTATGTAGCAGTCACAATCTAAGGCCAGTCCAAATTTGTTTACATCCAAGTAAATATTTTGGAGTGTATTCTGTGGTGCAATGTAGAAAATATGGCAAGCAGCTATATTCTGGTTTTAGTAATAGTGGTAGAGGGTGAAATATTGAGCAGAACATCCATATTCAAGAACCATCCAGATTATGTTTACAATATTTTTTAGCTATATATTCTTCTCGCTTTTTGGTATGTTGAGATTGTATTGGTATTTTAGTATCAGAAAAATACTTCTATTTATTATGTCAGTAATTAATTGAAAATTGACTAGCTGAAATCCTAATTTCGAATTTCACACTTTCTTTAAGAGAAGTTCAAATTTATTTGTCTTCCTAAATATTCCAAAAGCAATGACTGTGTAATTCTAACCTGAAACTAGCTTTCAGAAATATACTGCCTTGTCCTTGAGTAAACCTAGCATCCTGTGCAAAAATTAAAGTCAATTGAGGTCCTCTAGTGGTATAATTATGATATTAAACCTGCAGTGCCCACTAATAACATTTGCTTCTTCACCAACACAGGCTAATAATGTTTTCAAAAACTTCCAGCAGGAAGGGTGTACTTCTATCCATTGTAACATCCTGTGTTATAAGTGAATGTATGGTAGGATGGAACTTAAACATTATTAAAAGGAAACTAGAATTTGAAATGTATCAGCTTGCACTCATCAGACCCAGAATGTTAAACAACAGACTTGAAAGAAAAGGAGATGCAAGTTCATACATCATGAGAAGAGGGTGTGGATTGGTTGGGCCTTCATTGGTATCGAAAAGCAGCAAGAAGAGTTAGCAGCTAATGTCATTACTCAGACCAGGCAGGTGGAATCTGATTGATCAGGGCATCGCCATGGGGATACAGCAGAGTTATACTGTCCTCATTACGTTTTTAAACAAAAGGCTTCAACGTATGTACAAATGTATGTACAAGTTCCTTCTTCCTACATAGACAAGGAGTCCCGAGTATTTAGGTATGTAGCTTCTAGCTTATGCAAATACTACAGGCCTGACTAATGATTTTCAATTGGTTTCTTGTGTGACTGTTAGCACTGTGACGGTACTATGCCTAGAGGAGAGATGTGTTTTCTCCTGTTTGTCTCACAGAGGGGTGTTACCAAAATGTCACCTTCAACCAGGTACTTGGTAAACAGCTTTGAGTTCTCCCTGGATGTGTTTTTTTAAAGAAAAAGAGTCATGAGTGGGCAGCATCAGGTCTCACATAGACCCAGGAAGGCTTTTAGTTTTGCTTTCAGTTACTTAAAGGTCTGCCAGCTGCTGAAGCTAAAAACCAGAGTTCTCTGCTGTTAGTGAGGCTTCCTGTTAAAGATCAAAAGGGGCAGATTGTTTCTTTCTTCTGGGCTGGAGAGATGCAGCATGTGAGATCCAGAATTGTTTTGCTGAGTTTTATTTTTGCCAAAGGGAGTGTTTGTGGGATTGTTGGAACAATTGATCACTGGTGGTTCAGTCATATATTATCTTGTTATTTCAATAGAGTTAAAGTTATGCCAGATTTTCTTTTCACTTGTATTTTAACTGTGTTGTAAAAATAAAGTGTGGTTTCCTTAAAGCTAGCAGTGGCCCAATCAAATTACATCTGGAACACCACCTTACACTTGCCTTCAAATAAATAAGGAAGTTCAGCTCTAGCATATCATTTTCCTATATTTTGTGGTGTCTGGTATAGTCCATAGCAGCACAGTCTGGATTATTTAATAAATGACTTCCAATAACAGCTCATGCTGGATATATTTTTCTGAGGCTCACAAGCACAGACTGGTTGAGCATGAGTGGTATTGTGTACAAAGTAAATTAGCCCAATGGCTGTGGAAGTGGTTGCAATCAATTCAAGATGAGTTTTTCTACATATATATATTGCTTCATTTATGCTAAGACCTACTTATTTGAGAACAACAGCATTCACATGTACTCTTTCAATATTACAGCTACAGAATCCTTTATCCGAAACCCTCGGAACCAGCTGGTTTTCGGAATTTGTAATTTTTTGTATTTCGGAATAAGTGACAGTTTAACAGTGAAATTAAAAAGAAATCTTACCGAACAGTAGACACGCCTGTGAGTATTACGGGCCCTAAGACAGAGTTGAGGCCTATCAGTTATGGGTCATGCCCCTACGTCACATCTGAGTGATATGGGTAAAGTGGGTGTGGAGTTGGGTTAACTGCATGCCAAACAACCTTGCTAATGAGGAAAAAGCTTCACGAATGTAGGTAAAAGAAAGCATGGCCAATTCACCTAACTTGCACATTTTTGGACTATGGGAGGAAACCGGAGCACACCCACACGGAGAATGTGCAAACTCCACACAGACAGTTGCCTGAGGCAGGAATTGAACCCAGGTCTCTGGCATTGTGAGCAGTGCTAACCACTGTGCCACCATGCTGCGTATGTTGGCTGCTATCAGATTGATGATTACTGACCTCTACTCTGATCATAACATACAAGTCTCTATTTGATCAAACTACATCAACTCCTACCTGAAATAATAGGTGCAGCGTTGACCTGATCAATCCACATGAACACCTATCTGATCAATCTGTACCTAACTCATATTTGATCTATCTGCACCAATGCTTACTCCTGATTAATCTGCACCAGTCACTACATGATTAATCTGCATCAATTCATATCTAATTCAATCACTGCCAACTTTTGATTACTTTGCAAAGGTATTTTGCATCAGTCTTCATGGTGGAAGATACCAGTACCGTACCAGAACTTCAGCAGAGTCAGGGCAGAGGTGATTGTACTGACCATCACTAAGGAGAAGGTGCTGGGAAACTTGAAGGGTCTGAAAGTGCATAAATCACCCAGACAAGATGGCTACACCTCAGGGTTCTGAGGGAGATAGCTGAGGAGATTGTAGAGAAATTTCAGGAAGCACTGGAGTCAGGGAGGCTCAGAGGACTGGAAGATCGTTATTGTGACACTCCTGTCTAAGAAGGGAGTGTGGCAAAAGATAGGGAACCACAGGCCAGTTAGCCTGACCTCAGTCATCGCTAAGATTTTAGAGTCTATTATTAAGATGAGATTGCAAAGTATTTGGAAGTCCATGGTAAAACTGGGCTCAGTCAGCATGGCTTCATCAAGGGGAGGTCATGCCTAGAACATTTGTTAGAACCCTTTGTGGAAATAATGGGCACGTTAGTCAAAGGAGAGTTAATGAACATGATATATTTGAATTTCCAGAAAGTTTCTGATAAGGTGCTGCACAGGGGGCTGCTAAATAAGATCAGAGCTCATCTGTGTTAGGGGCAAAGTAGGGATAGGGATTGGCTGACTGACAGAAGGCAAGGAGTTGGGATCCCAGCTGCTAACCAAATGGTGGTCTGCAGAGGTCAGTGTTGGAATCACAAGTATTCACGTTATACTTTAATGATCTGGATCAAGGAACTGAGGGCATTGTTGCTAAATTTGCCGATGATACGAAAATAGGTGGAGGGACAGGCGGAAGTGGGAAGTGGGGAGGCTGCAGAAAATTTGGACTGACTTGGACAGAGAGTGGGCAAAGAAGTGAAAAATGGAACACAATGTAGGAAAGTGTAAGGTTTTACAGTTTGGTGGGGAAAATAGAGGCATAGACTATTTTCTACATGGGGAAAGGTTTTGGAAATCTGAAGAACAACGGGTCTTACATCCTAGTTCAGGATTCTCTTGATTCTGCAGGTTCATTTGGCAGTTAGGAAGGCAAGTGCAATGCTAGCATTCATTTCAAGAATGCTAAATACAAGAGCAGACATGTAATGCTGAGGATGTATTAAGCTCTAGTCAGACCACAATTGGAATATCATGATCAGTTTTGGACCCCATATCTAAGAAAGGATGTGCCAGCCTTAGTGGGGGTTCAGAGGAGGTTTACAAGAATTATCCCAGGGAATAAAGTGCTTATCATAAGAGGAGCAGTTGAGAACTTGGAGTCTGTACTCGGTAGAGTTTAGAAGGATGAGGGGTGATCTAGTTGAAACCAGGAGGCCTGGATGGTGTGAATGCGGAGAAGTTGTTTCCACTACTAGGAGAAACAAGGACCTGAGGACATTGCTTCAGAGTGAAGAGAAGACCCTTTAGAACGGAGATGAGGAGGAATTTCTTCAGCCAGAGGATGCTGACTCTGTGGAACTCTTGCTGCAGAAAGCTTTGGAGGCCAAGTCATTGAATCTCTTTAAGACAGAGATTGAAAGGTCCTTAATTAGTAAGGGGATCAAGGGTTACATCAAGGATCAGGCAGGAGAATGGGTTTGAGAGTTTTATCAGCCATGATTGAAGGCAGAACATACTCAATTGGTTGAATGATCTAATTTTGCTCCTATATTTTATGATCGTTACATTATCATTCAGCGTCAATCTCTACCTATTCAATCTGTATCTGTAGTATAATTACTTTGGACTCAATGCTTTCAAACATGGCATATACTGTTAGCTGTGCAGCATAATGCTGGCGCAGAACTATCTGTCAACAAGCTACTTTTGAAATATCTTTTAATGGTATTCTGCTCTTTGTGTCAACATTGTGGGTGGCATGGTGGCACAGTGGCACAATGGTTAGCACTGTTGCCTCACAGCGCCAGAGACCCAGGTTCAATTCTCACTGTGTGGAGTTGCACATTCTCCCCGAGTCTGTGTGGGTTTCCTCCCACAGTCTAAAAATGTGCAGGTTAGGTGAATTGGCCACGCTAAATTGCCCGTAGTGTTAGGTGAAGGGATAAATGTAGGGGAATGGGTCTGGGTGGGTTGCGCTTCGGTGGGTCGGTGTGGACTTGTTGGGCCGAAGGGCCTGTTTCCACACTGTAAGTAATCTAATCATAATGGGTGTCAACAAGGCTTTACCAATGAAGGTGACTTAAAACAGTTCTTGAAATGAGATAAGGACATATACAAATTGGAAACTGAATCTCAACCACCATGAGAGAATTCATATATTCTTTTCTTTCTTCATTCATGGGATGTCATTGTCATAAGTCAGGTATATAAATAACAAATTCTAGGTCAATATGAACTAGGAGCTGGAGTTTGCAATTCAGCCCTTTGAGCCTGCTCTGCCATTTAATATGCAAGTCTCACATTTACTCCCTTCCTAACTGTTCCTGAGAATATGGTACTGAGTTGCTTCCTTGAACTGCTAAATGCCATGGGGCAAGGAACATCTGGTAATGACCATCTACAACAAGAGAAAATCTAACCATTTCCCATGACACTCAGCTAGATTATCTTTGTTAAATCCCCTACCATCAACATCTTGGATTTCACTATTGTCTAAAAAAACTAACTCAATCAGCCACATAAATGTTGTGGTCACAAGAGAAGTTCAGAAATTGGTATTTAGTTGATAGTAGCTCACCTTCTCACCATGACCCACCCCACTTTTCCAAACTTTTGCAACATATACAAAAGCACAAGTCAGGTGTAAAATTAAATTCTCTCCAGTTGCCTGGATGAGTGCAGCTCCTAAACACTCAAGAAGCTTGACACCATCAAGGAGAAAACTTGATCAGCATCCCTCCCAGAACCTTAAACGATCACTCCCTCCCTCATGATGCACAGTGGCAATAGTATGTACCCCCTATAAGATGTATTGCATCCACGTGCCAAAGTTTCTTTGAGAGAACTTTACAAACTGCTAATTATTTGGCATGCACTGTGGAAATATATCAATTTTGCTTACAATAATCAGCAGCAGACAACAATAGAGTAAGAATGGTTTGTTATTTTTGAATAAATTGTAAATTAATTTGGGACATTTTAGCTTCTTTGCTAATTATGGCTTTGAATCCAACTTATAAGCATCTTGGAAACTGTATGGCGAAAATATAACTCTAGCTATATTGTTTAAAGTCAAGCACTTCCGAAGAAATTGAAAATATGGTTAAACTTGCTAGTATCTGTATGCTTGCATTGTTCATAACACATATCTTTTTAAAAATGCATATCTGAACATGTTAAAGCTATGGGAAGGATAGACTTAATAATGGTTTTAAATCACACTTGTAACATAATTTAATTAACATGTAGAATAGCATGTGGTTTATTTATCTCAGCTTGCTAAAATAATTGATCAAATCAGTGGTGGGATTAATTTAAGTGTGAGTGTCTCCCGTTTGAAAATATATCCAACTCAGCCACAAAATAATTCACGTAACTGCCTAGCTAGAAACTGTTTACAGTGATGCATTTGTATGTTTACATCATACAGCCGTTCTTATTTAAGCTGGTGTTCATTATTTCCAAATTAAAATTTCAAAGAAAACACATCAAATGGTAGAAAACGAAATGAGAATGTGAAGAGACTGCTATGGCAAAGAGTAAAGAAAGGAATTACTTGCATCTTGTGTCATTGACTGGTATCATAGCAACAGCAGCATCAGGATAATATTAGCTGCGCAAGCTGTTACTAGATTCAGTAAGGCTACTGATTCAACAAATATAGACTGGATAACTCTAAAATAGCAAGCTGTGCCCAACTCCTGCTAACAGCAGGCTAAAACCTCATGCCTAATGAGAGCTTTCTGTCTGGATTATTTGTTATTTTATCCCCTACCAAACACTGGAAACCAGTTGTACTGTATTTAATCAACCTCTGACTCAGCTCCACTTGGTCTGTGCAGAGGACTTCAACACCCACTAGCAATGCTGAAAAGGTTGTACAGACATATTTTTCTCAATTTCTCTAATCTGGTCATTGGATTTGAGCTCCAAGATCAGCTAAACCTTTCTAGGTAGGTGAAAATGATTTTTTTTTAGTCTACAGTTGCTCCCATTTTGGTCAATTATTGACTGGCAACATTCTATTCAAAAGTTCAATTATCAGTTTTCTGCTTTTTCTAGTTAAATGTTTTGGATGTACCCAGAGGTAATAACTTTACAGTACAATGCATAGAATGAGATGTAGAGACATTTATTATGCACAAAATGCTTTATTTGTTTGCATTGTCAAATATTAAAATATGACAAATATTTACTTTTGGAATACTAAAATTTACACATTTCAAATAACATATCTGTGTTCAACAAGATTGTTCATAGGAATATTATTACATTTTATTACAGGACTTGCAGGAGATTGTTGGCTATAGGAAGAACTGTCTCTCTACTGTGCAATAATGTCATAAACCCATTGTATACAAACAGGCTTTTAATTACTTTATTTGTTGTGCACATAGGAAATCAACAAAGTCTCTGTGGTAGTGTTAAATAATGCATTGTTACTATATCTTAAAGAGTTATCCATCATGTAATTGATAGCAATAAAAGTATATTTATGTTTTGGCAGCCTGGAATCAATAGTAACATTTGAATTTAAAAATTATAGCATTATAGATTCTGGGAGGAATGGCAAGACCCATTGATTTAATGTCACAATAATTGTATGGCTGCATATCAATTTGTGGTAATAATCTGGTGGTAAACAACCAATATTTCAAAATTAAACAAGGATGTTTGTTTCTCTAGAGTGAGAATCTTTTAATTAAGAGATCAATGCAGAGAGAAAGTGAGTGAAACTCTTGATAAGTGTCACCTATTAAGACACTTTTTGCTATATGCCAGTTATCACATAGTAAGTAATACTAGTGCATTTCAATTTAAAATGTATGGGAATCTGTTCAAGCGCAAATGTTTCAAAACATGGAGAAACATATATGGTTATGTTTTGATTTTCATTGTTTCCAAGCTTCTTATTCCACCTTTCTCAGTTTCTGAATTCTTCTGCAGACTTGATATACAAATACTGTTTTCACTAATTCACTTATATTTCACCAATAATAAGTGTTTTAGCTGCTAAAGTGATCCTAAATCTTCAAGTAACTATCTCTTTCCTTTCATTGTTTAGAACTAGACAATTACAATTTAACAGCACATTTTAAAATTAGATTACATTAAATCATTTAACAAAAGTTCAACAATAGAAATAACTAGCACAATTAGAGTCATAGAGATGTACAGCATGGAAACAGACCCTTCAGTCCAACCTGTCCATGCCAACCAGACATCCCAATCCAATCTAGTCCCACCTACCAGCACCCGGCCCATATCCCTCCAAACCCTTCCTATTCATATACCCATCCAAATGCCTCTTAAATGTTGCAATTGTACCAGCCTCC